>NW_009260595.1:1525381-1538530 GCF_000687185.1 Egretta garzetta | reverse complement strand
TTTTTTTTTTTTTTTTTTTTTTTTAAAAAAGCATGGAAACACAGATATCTACATGCATGCACATGCATCCATTCACCGTCCTTTGTCAAAAATATTCAGGCTGCCAAGCACATACTTAAAAAATAGGAAACATTGGCGTTCAGTGCCATAGACACTACTTTGGACTCTTCCCCTTCTCTCTCTTACATGGTCATTTAATATATTTGGAGGACCCCGGTTTCAATCAGCAGTGGAGAATGATCCTAGAAAGCTATACTGTTAGATGCAGTTCCTAGGTAAAGCAGGCGTTGCCTCTAACACCTTCATCCTTGCAGCACTTTGGGGTTCAGCATTTTTTAAATGAGTGAGAGGAGAGGAAGCCCAAAAAATTAAGTTTCATTCATAAGGCCTGGGACAATACACTTTAATCCCACTTGCACCTCAGAGACCGCAGGAACTACCAATTATGCAATACTAGTTTTATGGAGACGAACTATAAGTAAAAGACCATGAAGAGTTTTGTTCCAAAATATTGTTTACATTTAATCAAAAAATGCTACTTTATGGTAAGAATTCCTACAGTCTAGCATGAGAGCAAGTCAGAATAACTGTTATTTTAGGCCTTTCAACCACAATTTGGGAATTTTAGACTCAAATCCTTATTGACCCTTACTCACATTTGAAATGTGGGCATTTAAATGGAAATGGAAGGACCATCTGGAACACTGTTTTGAATTGTGCCTTAAGGGATAGAGAGCTGGCTCACTTCTTTTAGTGCTGGTGCCTCCATCCCCTTGCATTAAACACTAATCCTGTTAAGAGATTCATCTGGAAGTGAGAGACACTGGCTCAGTGTTCCCAACCACAGGTCACTTCTCCTGCCTCTCAGACAACTACTTATGTTACTGTTCCATAAGTTATTTGGGTGAGGCCACCTTGTGGAAATGGTACAGTTGCAGGAAAACCATGCAGATGGAAAAGCCAAGAAGGAGCAAGCATGACTCTCTCCTCATCAGAAAAAGGTTCAGTCCCCAGCTGCCAGGAGCATGCTTGTATACCACCCAGTAATTTTTAAATGCAGAGCAAGTATCCATGCCTGGGAATACAGAAGGTACGTTTATTTTGATAGCTACCTCTCACCATCACCAGGGTTGGTCTTTTGGACTCACAGCAACAATTTTAAATGCATCTCTCTAGCATCTCAAAGATAGCAGTTTAGAGCCTTAATGACATGGCTAGGGATGCAACATCTCTCTCTGGTACAAGGCATGTTCTTGCTCTCGCTTGATTTTTTTTTTTTCTTTAAACAGGTCAAAGTCTTGTTTTCAGCCTATGCTAGGTGGGGGGAAATAAAAATCTATTTAAAATACTGTGATCTGGTTTGCTTCACCAGCTAGTATATGCAATGGAAGTAAATTGAAATTTTTCTTCAAATGCATATACAGTGCTGAAAGAAGGTTTTATTTGCCTTAAAATAAGCTTCCAAATTAATGTAAGCTTTTTCTTTGTGAGTTCACTGTCTGAAAAATCATAACAACCCATCATACCTTTTTGATGGTGTGAAAATAAACAAATATTTGTGAAGTATACTTCAGAATTTCCCATCAAGAAATGGAATAATTACAGTTTTGGAGCTAGGTTTGAACAGTATACAGTGAATAAAACTTAAGGCTGGATATTGAGGAGAAAACAAAATATTGAATAGTCGCTCATAAATTTAAGACTATCCAGTTTCCATGCTGAAAGGAGTGGAGGATGCTGTGCAAAAAATAGTTTGTGATCAGGTAATTAAAGCCCTTCCTACTGTATACACATTAGGGGGTCTGATTAAGTTTGCAATGACATTTTCTATCCTTCAAGTTTCTAACTTCACAGCTTAATAATGTTCTTTTAACATTTCTTCTTCACTGGCAATAGCGCTCTACGATACCCTAACAAAACATTTATATATTAAGATGGCATATATAAATGCATCTGCTTTTCATCTTTTTTTTTTTTTTTTTTAAAGAGTTTCTCAGTCTTTATACCACAGACATAAAATGACACAGTTTCATTCCTACCAGGAAATTCAATACCTCATTTTTTTCCCCAGACACTTTGAGCCCTTAGAATACGCTGTGGGATCTTCATGTTCAGCTTCACTCCAGCTTTGGAGTTAACAGCTAAAGAGCTCTCAGTTACACAAGAAACAAAGCCGATGACATTTGTACCACAGATCTACAGATAGGTGGGATTACCATAGGAAACAGCCATTTCCCAGGCTTCTATAAAACCCTCTCTTCTCTACGGAGCACTCTGTTTTTCCTGTGAGCCTGAGAAAGCTGGGTAAGAACAGGGAAATCTTCAACCCCTCTTTGTGCCTTTCCTTGCTCTTTTACAGAACCAGGCAGTTCAAAGCAAAGAACATAAATTTAAATGTAAATTGTGCAGATGTAGAAATCCTGCAGTGTGTGAAAGGCACCTGCCCCAGCTCTGCTTCTTTATCCTAATAAAGGGTGAAGTTTTTCTTACCAAGACTTGAAAAGCATTCAGTCATACCCAGCTATACCCTAAGAAACATGAGGATACAGACCTTAAAACAGAGATATCACTTATGCTGATGCACACCATCTTTTCAGTACCATACTTAAAATCTTTCCTCTTTCCATGAGCTCTGCTCTCCTCCAGACCCTCTTGACAGGGAACAGGTACCAGCAGCCAAGGGGCCCAGCTGCCTTTTCCTCAGCCGCATTTGGAGGTGCTGAGGATGCCCAGGGCCAAACTGCCCAGCTGTGCACTCAGTGCTACCGGAGAAATACAGAGTATTATAACTCAAATCCACACCTCCATAAACTCCATCCCTCCCCTACGATTAACAGAACCAACTGCCACAGCATAAAGCGCAGGTTACGTATACATTAAAGAAAGCAATGCTTATAAATTACCTCTTCTCTGCAGTGGACAGTTTAAGCCACCACATCTTCTTATCACTAAGACTTTTCCCCATCTAATTCTATTTGCTGTTCCTGGGTGAATATCAACAATAACTCATTTAGTTTTAATGACATTAAAAGTAGAGCCTGTCCTTGAGATAGCATCTAATTTTTCTTTTTGAAAGCCAACATAAATTCTATGTATGAGGTCTCTGACAGCCTAGTAATAGAGGTGTTGTTAAAGTGAGCTAAAAATACAAACCAAGAGGAAAAAAAAAAGTATCTTTCAGAGGAATCATTAGAGAAATTGATGAGGTCTGTTTGCTTTCCTTGCAATCTCTGAGGGCACATTATGTATATAAAGCATGGAGCTAGCACTAAGTCTGTCACACAAAGATACCGGTTGAACAGATCTTGACCTTTCCTTCCATCTATGCAATAAAGGTTATTACCCGAGTTCTGCAAGAGCCCCTTATTATCATTATCCCGCACTTCATATGAGAATTAGTAAACTTGTAGCTATTTTTTTCTACTCTAGGCATCCCCCATACAGGGGGAAAAAAAAAAATCTGGACCTTAAGTCCTAGATCAAAAAAGAAAGCAATGCTTATAAATTACCTCTTCTCTGCAGTGGACAGTTTAAGCCACCACATCTTCTTATCACTAAGACTTTTCCCCATCTAATTCTATTTGCTGTTCCTGGGTGAATATCAACAATAACTCATTTAGTTTTAATGACATTAAAAGTAGAGCCTGTCCTTGAGATAGCATCTAATTTTTCTTTTTGAAAGCCAACATAAATTCTATGTATGAGGTCTCTGACAGCCTAGTAATAGAGGTGTTGTTAAAGTGAGCTAAAAATACAAACCAAGAGGAAAAAAAAAAGTATCTTTCAGAGGAATCATTAGAGAAATTGATGAGGTCTGTTTGCTTTCCTTGCAATCTCTGAGGGCACATTATGTATATAAAGCATGGAGCTAGCACTAAGTCTGTCACACAAAGATACCGGTTGAACAGATCTTGACCTTTCCTTCCATCTATGCAATAAAGGTTATTACCCGAGTTCTGCAAGAGCCCCTTATTATCATTATCCCGCACTTCATATGAGAATTAGTAAACTTGTAGCTATTTTTTTTCTACTCTAGGCATCCCCCATACAGGGGGAAAAAAAAAAATCTGGACCTTAAGTCCTAGATCAAAATGCATATACTTAAAGGAACCAGACTAACATTGCCCAGGCAACTAGTTTTGCTATTTCCTAACTTTCTGCTTGACTTTGTAGCCTTGCTATTTACATTTGTACATAGTTGTGTATCTGAATGGAATTATTAATAGATTTATGACTTTGCGATATGCACAGCTCAGTGTTTCCTATTGTGGTGAATGAATTTATCAATCATTAATAACAAAATTAACGGTACAGTCCTGAACTATATATAGCGTCTGAATAGAAACAATACTGAAATCTATAGGGAGCTTTTTATACACGTAATACTGGATGAGACATTTCCGTTTCACTGGTCTAATGATATCAAACTCCTTTTACACCCTCAGGAGATTTTCTTATGGGGATTTGAGACCTCTCTGCAATATGGTAGAGAATATGGTGAAGGAACAGACCTGCCATGATAAACTCATATATAGAAAACAGGAGCTGAAAACAGAGAAGGCCCATCATAATAATCGAACTGTAGAACTGTTTAATGCAGTGTGGTGCCAATGCCAGAAATTTGCCCACTATCATTTCAACAGGGGAAATGCCAGTCTGCACTTTCTCTGAAGAAGATGCTCCAGTCCTGGGCAAGGACATACCTCAGGTTGATTAAACGTGAACATAAAATTTCCATCCACACGTCAAGCAACACATACCTCCTAATGCTTCACAGTGAAAACAGTTCTGGTAAGCGGAGAGTTTTGTGGGAGAGAGAAAGCACTATAATTACACATTTCTCAGGAGTAGCTACCATAAAAGAAACTATGGGAGATGCATACCCAGGCTGTGCTTAGGCAGGCCACCTGATGTAATATTTTTGTTTCTTCTGATACCACACGCATCGCTAACAGACTGATTTTGCTCAACACTTCTATGTGTTTGAATTACACATGTATCTCAGGAATACAAGATTACCATTACAGTTTGTCCTGCGTAGTTTTACCTTATGGTAGTAACAGGAAGAAAACTCAGCATTCATGGAACAATTTTATTGCATCTTGTTCTGTCATTTCTAACTGCTCTCCTCAGGGAAAAAAAAAAAAAATACTTGTGGAATTCTTTTTAGTATATTTTATCAAGAACATTAACTGCATTCTTACTTTTACTGTCTGTGGGAGAAAACAAATCATCCTATTTACATAAAATGCTGATGAGTCACAGAGTTGGTTTCTGGAGCAAACCAAAATCTTGTAGTATGTCAATGGCATATTTCACCATCGTAAATGTTACACATGACTTTATAGTTTGCTACACACACACCAGCCTGCAATAAGGAAAGGGCATCTTCGAAGTTACCAGTCATGACTGCTAATAGACTCTTCTTACAGAAATCCCTACTGGAGTCTGAAAATGCAAATACAGAAGGTCTGTCTGCACTGCAGAACAAATCAGCCTCAGAGGAAGCCCTGCTGTCCTGGCCCTCCATTTGTGCCCACGGGGGGAAGAACTTCTTGGAAGTTACCGTGTGCCCCTCCAGGCCAATGCACCCAGATTTCCAGTGGCAATAAGCATGTCAGGAAATATGGTGAAGAGGATGACGGGGCTCAATCTGATTTTCAGGCTAGACAAAGTCAGGGCACATGGGTGGATGTGCTTTACAGTTTCTCCGAAGTCCTGCATTTGGAGCAGCTGGAGAACCTTGGGAAATCTCTTAGTTCATGTTGCTCAAAAAAAAAAAAAAAAAAAAAAAAAAAAAAATCAAAACCATCAGTTTCTTTCATCATAAAGGTCTAATCTATATTTAAGAACACTGACGGGAGTTTTCCTTCACTTCCTGAACAAAAAGCCAAGAGAAAGCAGAATTAAGCTTTGTGCATCCATCCAGCTAAACTGTGATTAGACATGGAGTCGTACCTGATGAGTAAAATACTCTATTAAGAAATTGAGTTGTGTTCTTGTATTTGACTTCAGCTTTCTGTAAGTCTTCAGGTAAGTCTTTTTTCTGTTTGTGCTCCAGTTTCTCCAAGTTTGATTCTTGCCTATCCACTGCTGGGTAGCAACAGTAACAAAGTACCGAGCTTTACAATAACAACTCATACACATCCATTTAAAACAAAAGTATTTGTGTTACTGCAAAGAATAGCTCACAGTGTAGATGGGAAGTCAGTATGCCCAGAAACAGGACATGATACTTCTGGAAAAGATAATGGTATGCTGTAAAAAATGCAAGTAAATTGCATGTAAAAGACAGAGTAGCTAATTATGTTGAATAACGATTTGGTGCCCCACCAAGTTATCATTGCAAAACGTGATTTTCGTGAATGTAATCTGGAGAAAGCAGGTAGAAAAGACCTTAGAATCAAATTTCTAATGGGAGGTAAAAGAACTGTTCTGCCAAGATGTCCTGGTTTCGGCTGGGACAGAGTTAATTTTCTTCCTAGTAGCCAGCATAGCGCTGTGTGTTGGATTTAGTACCAGAAGAATGTTGATAACTCACTGATGGTTCAGTTATTGCTGAGCAGTGCTTACACTGGTCAAGGACATTTCAGCTTCCCCTGCTCTGCCAGGGGCACAAGATGCTGGGAGGGGGCACAGCCAGGACGGTTGACCCCAACTGCCCAAGGGGTATTCCAGACCATATGATGTCATGCTCAGTGCATAAACTGGGGGGAATTGGCTGACGGGTGGCGACCACTGCTCAGGGACGGGCTGGGCATCTGTCGGCAGCTGAGCAGTTGGACTGTGCATCATTTATTCCATATATTCTTTTTATCATTTTTTTCCCTTTCTTTGTCCATGCTATTAAACTGCCTTTATCTCAACCCATGAATTTTTACTTTTTTTTTTCTCCGATTCTCTCCTCCATTCCACTGGGGGCCAGTGAGCGAACAGCTGTGTGGCAGGTTAAACCACAACACAAGAGCCAGGATTTTTCTATGAGTCTGCAAACAGTAGCATTTTAATAGCCCAGATGACTAGATGGCAGGTTTGGGGAGGTGGGGTGGAACTAATATTAACTCCATTCTGAAGGAATTTGTTTACCCTCTGTTTTGTCATGGGTACTGAAAAGTCAGATCCAGCCCCGATCCCAAGCATCATTACATGTTACTTAACGCCTTTAGGCCACTCAGATAATGAAAACTACGAAAAACATAACAGCTAATGTGTTGTTACTTCTGAGGGTATCTGATAGCCTCAGGAAGAGGCAACATCCCTCTTGGACACCTGGCCAGAATGCATCATCAATCTAGACCTACATGAATCTGGGCTAAAATTCAAGCAAACTTTGTGAAGTCGTGCTGCAGTAATCACTTATACAGAAGAATATGAATTTGAAAGTTGGTGATTAGCCAGTGGTGATGCAGGAAAGTTGAAGGTCATGATTTTGCCCAGAAAGCAAAAAACAAACATTTAAAAAAAAAAATGCCTCTCTCTCTTTAGGAAACTCCAGGACATGTCAAAACTTAAAAAAAAATATAAAGGATCACAAATAAAAGATAAGAAAAGACAGATTTTTGTACTACTGGTAAAGCTTACAATGTTCCTTTTGAAAGTGAGTAATAAGGATTTATTTGGAATTCTGGATTCATAATTTACTAATAGCACTGCTGGGCTACATGTTGAAAATTGATGATAAGGTATATTCATCAATACAATAATGAATTTAAGAAGCGGCATATAACTTAAGATCCTCCCAATTAGGTAGCCCTAACATTTTGTCGGCTCAACAAACCTTTTTCTTCTCCTTTTATTTTTTTTTTTTTTTAAAGAGGAAAAAACTCATCTGCAATGTTTACAGCCCAAAACCATAAACCTTACTAACCAACCATATTAGCTCTTTAAAAAAAATTAAATAAAGCTTTTCTCTCTGATCAAAAGATGGAGTAAAAGTTAATACTAATATACAATAGACTTTTAAAGATCTCTTAAGCACCCATGCACACAACAGGATCCTTTGGAGCCCTGCGTTCTCATCAGCCAACTCTGCACTGTTCTGAGTACAACTCCCTTCTTCCTCCAAGTCCCACCTCTTTGGCTCTGCTTGTGACACTTTGGCCAGGACACTTGCCAGGACCTTCCTGAAGGAAATTCAAGGTATGTATCTCACTCCTGTACAAATGTTTCCGATGATGAGAGCAGCTTAAAAATTGGACAACATTGGCACTAGTTCATAATAGTGATGAAGTCACCAGGAGCAACCAAAAACTATTACCAAAGCTTGAAGAAACCAAATTCAGACTAAACCATGGCATATTAGCACATTAATAGCATTATTCTGTATGTAATTCCAAAGAGTTCTCTAAAGTTTTGCTTCCTGTGTAGCAGGTCCACAAGGGCCTCAAAACATTACTGGAAAATTGCAATGCACAAGGACTAATGAACCCTGGAAATGACCCCTGGGATCACAGAATGAATCCCAAGGTCCAGTATAACAGACAAATAAAAGCTTTGCTTACAGCTTTCTCTTTGAGAGCAGTAGTGGACCAGAATTTTCAGTTATATCCTAAAGTCAAAGGAAAATTAAAAAACTCCTCTCTAGATACATGAATATGTCCTCTAGCAAAATTAGGATACAGTGACTTTCAGAGCACTAAGCTTGAAGATATTGAGTTTTATTTTTTTCTCCTTGGTTTTTATTTCTGAAAACTTGAGTTTGTGCTGTTTCTTACACGGCTGGCACCAAAGCATTCCCTTTGCTTCTTATCAGAGTAAGTAGCAAAGTTAATTTTTTTTTTTGTCTGCACTACGTTAATGTTTAGTAGCTAGTAGCAACAAACCCTGTGCTATAAAAGTTAATAAAAACAGTACAACAAATAGTATGTATGGAAATTACATCCAGCAAAACTTTTCAAGAAAGACTAGATAATAGAAGCAGCAAAGCTACATTAAAGGGCATTAAAAAAAATTAGAAATGAAAGGTGAAAGAAAAAGGGGTTCTACAGAAGGAGCTCTACCAAATAGTCTCTATAGGCAGGGAAGATGACTCACTGGTCTAAATAAAAACTGAGAAGTGCTGATCTTCATGGGAAGCAAACACCTTCTATTGGCATAACCTCCACTGTGCCCTCCAACAGCAATTATTTTAACACTTGCAATTGTTCTAGTTTTCATTTTCATATATAATTTAACTTTTTACCAAATGAGCAGCCCCAGGAGTATGGTACCTTGCCTCACAATATTCTGTTCATCCCTCTTAAAAAAAAAAAAAAGGGCAAGATATTAGAAATACAGTTTTAACAGATTTATTACCTTCCCATTCTACCCGTTATCTCACCCATATGCAAGTTGTGAGGATTTTATGCTAGCTCAGGTGTTTTGCTCAGTGTCACTGACCATCTCATACATCAGGGGGCCACAGAGGCCCAAGAAATCAGTGTCTGCAGCAGATTTTTAAAGAAAAGGTCATGTGTACCACACTGAATTAGCCCTGAAATGCACACTGATTAAGCAGCCTTTGCTCCTCTCTTGCTCCTGAATGTCAGCCCTGCTAATTAGTAAACTCAAGCAACTAAGCTCCCACCCCTAACATGCTCTGCTCTGCTTCTTCTTGGGAAGTGCAAGGGAGTAGTCAGTCACAGGAGTGGCAGCTCACATTTGAGATAAAAACAAGCAAGTAAACAAAATAAACATTTTTTGTACCCTTATGCACACTTTTAAAATGTTCTGATCTACCACCCAGAAGGAAGGTGCCTCTGGAACCCAGCCGAGGCAAAGGCCAAATGACAGTTCAGGATGGTCTGAGTGCAAAAGCAACTTGCACAAAGTAACTCCAAAGTTTTGCAGTGAGCTCTGGAAACCAAGACGCTGAAGGACATAGCTGCAGCTCCCACAGTGAGAAGACTGACAGAGGAAACCATTTATGCTGCTTAGTAAAACGTAGAGGCATTTGCTCAGACAACAAGTGACTGAGTGGGTTTAACAAGCAGGATAATAGCTCAGGATGTCATTTTGATCTGAATACATAATTAAAGGGGATCAAGAAAAGGCTCAGGTTTAGAAGTGGCCTTGAATATCTGCAGCCTAATTAAGATTGATTTTGCCAATCACCGCTCAGAACATGAGTCTTCTGTTTGCACTTGGTTTCCAGTAAAACATGTCAGCTGCCTAGACATCAGCATAGCTTCTACAGGCACTACCCACATAGAAAATATGGTGGGTTCAAACCTGGCCTACAATGGTTATCTACAAATCCTGTGGGTTTCTATCTTTTAGCTTTAGATTACTCGTGACAAGTGCAATCAATAAGGCTTGTTAGCCTGAGGCTCAGAAGGGCTGTAGCTATTTTTTTAGTCTTAGCCCGTATGCATAATATGATAGGGCAGTAAGGAGACACAGATGAAGCAGTTTGTTATTTATGACAATATCAATCAATGCACTCTATTACTAAATGAATTAAGTAGCACTGCAATAACTGGCTTTTCTGCTGCAACTTTGGTTTTTAAAAATTGCACAGAAAAGTGATATTGATCTGCCTAAGTCTACTGCCATTTTATTACAATTCTTTGGCAACAGAACAGAGTCCCTTCTACCACTGCCCCAAAATTTATGTAACCATAAAACTAGATTCATCTGAAGACTCAAAAAGGACTTGAGCAGATTTAAGCCTTTGAAGTTCAAAACTGTGGTTCTAAACCTCTCAGCAAAGCATCTGGTTGACCCAGGAGACTCCTATTTGACAGGAAGGTTCCCCATTTTCCTACAGCTCTGTTTCTCCAGATGCCCAGACCTACAAGTTTATGCAGTCAGATACTTTGCTGCTGCCTGACATTGGACCTACTGAAGGTGGACCTACTAAACACTCAGTGTTTTCCAATGCTACCAGTGCCCTTGGTGTCATTACAAATGAAAGTGTCCAGAAGTAAAGAATGTGACATAACGAGAAACAGGTACCTTGGGAATGAGACACCTGCACTCATTTGGAAGTAAAGGACATGGGTTCAGCTCTGCATCTCATCTGAAGAAAGCCTTGCTATGGAGCCATCATTTCTCCTGTTGTTTGCAGAGCCATTTCATTCTGGCTCACTGAGCCAGATGATCAGAAAACAACAGGGAACCCAAATGCAGCTCTGGGCCAAAGCCAGTCACCTTACCATGGGAAAACCTCAGGAGATGAGACATTTGGTATTGATCAGGTGTGCTTTCATCCCTGAAGGAGGTCCAAGGCATGCCAGGACCTAGAAGAATGTCCCAGGGTAGTGGGAAATATATGGCTGCACAGAGATGAAAAATCTGTGTGATTAACTCTATCCCAGATGAAACCAGGACAAATACAAATGCTGGGATTTCAGCCTTTAGCCAGCTATAAAGAACATGGGAAAACTTCAGCCTATTTGCCAAATCTGAATTACAGTGAACCCATTTATATAATGATGTGCTTGAAAGCTAGCATGTGTAATTGGGCCAGGAAGGTACTGATTAACATATGATAAAGCAACATGTCTAATCAGGGGATTTAAGACAAATTGATAAAAGACAGGCCACAGCTCACTGTCTAGGGCTGCTAGACACCTAGCACTGACTGCACTGCTACTTTATCTCTGGCTTTGTGATGTTTTGTTTATCGCCGTGCCTGCTGCTGCCCAGACAAAGAAACCCTCTGGGACCATTTGATGCTGCATTAAGTTTTATGCTTGAATGCATAAGGGTCCCTAGAAGGCAACAAGAGGATTCTAGCTACTTTGTAATGTTACAGAAAACAGCAACAAAATCGGTGTACAACTTAATGTGCAACTGTGTGATATGATTCAAGAATTCAGCTAGATACCTGGACATCCAACCAGTTACCCTTTAGCATGCCTCTTTCTCTTCACACTTCAAAGCCAACGAAATTTTCAGTTTTGGTAGGATCTTTTTGGGGAGGGTGAAGGGGTTGGGACAAAATATTTTCTGGCAGCTATAAAGCTATCAAAATTGTGGTCTAGGATAAAATGGCTTTATAATTAAAAAGGGCTTTGGAGGCCAAGAAATCAGCAAGAGATTTCCTTGAATGACAATATTGGGATGGGGACCACCAGGGAAAGGCTTTGGTGGGCATGGAACCAAACATGAAAACTGGAGCCCCTGAATTCAGTGTAATTTGATCACTGAACATCCAGCTTTTATGCAGGTAAAGTGCAGAAAAGAGGTACTCTGAAGGGCGAATAGACTTATTTTTAAATACCCACTGAAAGAGAAAATGTAGGTGTCTTCTGTGTGAGGATTTGTTTCGTTGTTGTTATTTGTTTGTTCCTTTTTTTAAAACCTGGAAAAATAAACAACCTTTGCAATTGATAATAAGGATTCTGTTAGTGTAGAACCAACTTTGAGATTTGGTATACGCAGCTAGAGGAAATTTGCTTCCTTCCACTTCCCTTTTACAACCAACTGTATGAAATAAGAGTCTGGACTAAGTCCAAGGGACTAAACCAATTATGATAAATAGCTAAATTTGTGAATATGTAGAATCAACTGATCATCACATAATTACTTATACTCCCGAGGCTATGGTAAAAATGTGGCAGCAGAATCATCATTATTTTCATCACATTAATTATAAATCATCATCATTGCATTCTTCCAGATATGGCTGGATGAATGCCACCTGAAACTCTGCCTTTCCTCTGTGTCTCAGATTTGCTTCTCCACTGTCTTATGAATTTAATTTATTTTTACACACCACACAACTGCTCTGCATGTTAGCCAATAACTCTTCAAATCTGCCCTAAATATATAATTTCATAAGATTATTCCTTACAGATCACCATTCCTGTTAACCTTTATAATGATGTATGCATTACCACATGCACACATTTCTCAGGCTGAAATACTGCAAGGCTACAACCAAATAATGTCCATGGATTATAAACATAGGTAGAATTATAAGCCTTTAAATACTAAGGCTAAGCACTAAAAGCTGACCTCCAGTTTAGTAGAGGGAAAAGAAGAAACAAAGTTAGGTGAAGGATAGTGAGAATTCAAGGCCTTATTTCATGGCAACGTGCTGCTGCAGCTTGTTTTAAAAGTCAGACTGCAGGTATGCTTTTGCTTCTAATGACTCTGGCCAGCCACAAAATGTAGGCAAAGAAGAAAGGCCCTCAAGATGAACAAATAGGCAGAAAAAAAAGT
>NW_009260595.1:1524690-1525351 GCF_000687185.1 Egretta garzetta | reverse complement strand
AGCAAATGAGAAAACTAAGTAAGTAACTTTCAAGTTCAGCAAGTATATAACTGTATAGCCACTACTCTACAATATGTTATGTTCAGTACCTAATTACAGGTGTGGGATGAAATCCTGGCACCACTGGAGATTTTATTATAGTTATTTGGAATCAACATTTCAGATTTCCTCATTTCTAAATTGTTATGCTTCATGGCTCATTCTGCAAATGTAAATGCATGATTTAAGTGCCCATATGTTTGCCAGATCACGGGCTAAAATCCTCATTCAGATGAGTAGTTAGACGTACCTGAATAACCTCACAGATTTTAGAAAGCATTGTTCAAAGTCATTTACTACTTGCTTTAAGTGGAGGTAACAGAAAGTGGCCCTGCTAAAAAAGAGTTCTTGAGAACTTCTGAAACCTCAATAACTGTCTTTAGATCCTTTTCCACTTTATAATTTCTACAGGGAAATTAAAAGTCTCTCTGAACTCAATAGGAAAGTAAAGGCTTTCAAGGTTTTAATCTTGGCTATCCTCTTCACTACAATATATACTCAAAGTTGGAGAAGCGACCAAAATAAGAGCAGTCTAATGTGGCCCAGTCTAATGGGACAGATGAGTTGTTAATGGAAAAAGTAAAGCGAGAGAAAGAAAAAAAAAAAAGGGGGGGGGGGGGGG
>NW_009260595.1:1473989-1524652 GCF_000687185.1 Egretta garzetta | reverse complement strand
CATTCCTGCAGCACACAAAATTCCCTCCTCTTCAAAGGAAATTCAGCAGCACACCCAGAAGCTTCTAGATATGACCTCCATGGCCATCAGATTTCAAAGACCCCGTTTCTCTAAGGGTGACTATCTTTCCCTTTCTTTGTGTGTATTTTTAAGAGTCCCACAGGTTCTGCAGATAGCAGGATGGGAGAGCACATCTGAATGCTTTCTCCTTACCATAGTACCTAATCTTGAGATTTACTGCCAACACGAAGATGCTATGTGTAAATATGTCAATCATTAACTACGTGACTGCTATGCAAATCACAACAACATGAAATGTTCAGAATCATTCTACGGGGATAGTTTTTGCTTTGGCTGACTGGACTGTGTTATGCTTTGTTGGGTGTAATTTGTTAACACCATGTGCTCTCTACAGAAGTCAGCTGCACACCTCAATGTCTGCACTGATGTAAACGACTAAAACTTGGGAAGGATCCAACTCTCCTCAGACATTACAGAACTCTTCTCAACGCCAAAAGCAAGAAAGTTTTGATTTTCCAGAGGAAAAAAAAGCAAGAAAGGCCAATGTATACCAGTGCACTGGTTCCAAACCTTCAGCATAAATAATTTATGGTTTTATTTGTGCGTTTGTGATCTTGTAACAAGAAACAAGCTGAAATTACAAAGTTTAAAGAGATTAGAGAGTGCTTATAAAGGACCACATATTGAATGCAGATAAAAGTCTGAATATACGCATCTGGGACACGAATTAAAAGCAAGGAAATCTATAATGAACACAGTGACGGATGCTTGAACAATGATTCCATTGTAAAACAACTCAGAAGTCATGAGGTGAAAATTTTTCCTAAATTTCTAAAGAATAGGTTTTTTTCCAGAGACTGCTTTTTGGGAAAAATACTGAAGTGTGCATTCTTCCTTGGAGATCACATCTTTTCCCTGAAGCACCAGCTGGTGCAAGAAGGCAATATCTGAAAGCTATCCTTCAAAGAGGATGAATCTTGGTATCTGCTCTCCTGACTAAATTCTACCTGTGTTTATTTACAGAGCAGTAGGCTACAGAAGGCTTTTTAGGAGGCATTTTTTCAGTATTTTTTCTTTGCTTCTCCTTTTTTTTTTTTTTAAACTAAATTCCAAACGAGAAAGCACCAAGAAGCATCTGCTGAGTTTATGCGACCTGCAGGTATTACTATTAATGGATACTGCTAGTGGAAAGATTTTGTTCACCAGGCACACATATATTATGACTGGCATACAAATGCTTTCAGTCTGAAGGACTTGACAAGGAGAGGTAACTGTGCAGAGTGAGAATCCACGCTCAGAGACTACGAGGAAAGAAGAGGTTTGGGTCTCACACAGAGGATGTAGGACACACTTCAGATGTTTAGAAAGTCTCCTGATGACCACAAAGTGTAAAATAGAATTAGAAAAACCTGGATCCAGAACTCAGACTGCAGTTTTCTTTTGATACTACTGTAAAACTCCTGCCCCGCAATCTCAAGAATCTCAATTTTCCCACATCACCCAAAGAAAAGATTTGAAAGCATCAGCCAAAATCAGCTATCATCCCAGTGCCATCAGAAAGGACCTGCATCTCATGGATTTGTGGGGATTTATTGAAGGACATTATATAGAATTGCTAGGCATTGCCAGAATTGCTTTAGTCTTTAAAACAGCTCCCAAGTGGAAGGTGTAAAGTTCTTTTGGATCAGCTTTCTTAAATTAACTGGCACAAGTTTGGATGCTTTCTTGACTTTCTTTCAAGACACAGACCCTCCTGAGGCAACCATGACACACATTTTAAACTGATAGGTCTAATTTCCAAATGGAAGCTATTGTAAACGAAAATATTATTTCAGGGAACTGAACCTAAACATTAAATACTCCAAGACAGCCAGTCTCTCCACATAAATTCTCCAAAGTCTACCAAACCTCATCTCAGGAAAGCAAAAATCTTCTCCAGAGAAGATTTGTCAGTTCTTATCACTGATGTGGGATTCTGCATATTTAAAATAACAATAAGTGACTCACATTAAATATTCCCTGAGTACAACAGCTTGACTAGTTTTTATTTGAGCCAAATCTCATCTCTCCTCCAAGCTGTAAAGGTATGTACATGGAACCTTTTATCATGTTTCCAGGACCACATTTCTACCCCCAGCTCATGAATACTTATTCCCTGAAGGATGAAAGTTCTTCAGGTAATACTACTTCAGGATTTACTCTCTATCTTGGTTTGCTCACTTTATTTTCTTCATTGATTACTAACTCCACAAACATAAACTGAATCCTGCAGAACAGGTATGCAGCTCCCCAAAAGTGTCAGACGCATATTAAAAAGTTTCACAGTTAAGTTAAATTTAAAAAAAACATGGACAGGTTTGTTTATTCTGCAGATACCAATTTTTGTTCTTACTTTTTTCGTACCTCAAGGGATCTTCCAAGGATTTCTATCCTTCCCCATTCCCCTGAGTAACAGCTTTGAGAACCAAAAGTACAATTGGTATAATGACCTTCAGGATTAATGTTTATATAAGTGTCTTTAAAATTCTCATGCAGTAAAAGTTGGAACCCACTGAAAGCACATAAAATACACACCACGCATTTGAAAAGGCAATGTATTAAAAGAGGTCTTCCATACTAAGGATAATACTTGTATTCATTTTTTAAAATATCAATAATCTCGCTAGTTATTATTTCTTTCTTAATTAGGCAATGTATGTAATAAATGTTAAATCTTTATATTTTGTCTATATTAGGCATTAGAGAAACACTATTTCCAGACTTGAAGTATTCCATTCCAGGTACTTGCAGTTAAAAAAAAAAAAAAAATCTGATAAATTTCTTAATGAGAATGAAAACAAATAATCTTAAAGTTCTTTCTGCAAAGTAAAAAATCCTCTCTTTTTTTCAGCCTCTGAAAAATGAATCCATATTATGCTGAAATTACTGGGGGGTTGGGAAGGAGGGAAATCTACAAAGAGTGCATTTCCAACACTGTAAAAATGTCAGTACAGAATTTCTGGATTAGCACAAAGGCAAAAAAAATATTTCTTATCAGACAATTCTAATCAGGTGGCTGGGATTTTCTTTTGTTGTTTTGGGTTTTTTTTTTGTTTTTTTGTTTTTTTAATATATAACACGGTCACCTCAGGTAAATAGAAACATCAGTTTCTACTTTATGCATCAGTTCAGTAGAAAAAGTGAAAAAGCAATCTGTCCCTGTGTTCATCCAATTGTGGAGGAGACTTTTAGCCAGTACATTTCTTTATCCTTACAGTTCTGGGATCCCTGAAGATGGATGACCCCAGCGACAGCAATAGGCTCCCAATCAGACCATAAGGGAGAAATGTAGCAGAATACCCACATAACTGAAGAGACTTACAGAACATGGGAACTTTGACAAATAGCCTAAGAAAATTAAAGTTTTAATACATCAAGGCGCTCCCTCCAAATCATCCAGGTCCTCGCATGATACCCAATTATCCATCTGCCCACCCCTGCATTGCCACTGTGCAAAGATCCAATTTTAATGTTGAAGAAAAGTTTCTGTGAACACAACCCTTTTTCAAGAAAGTATTCAGAAGCCATTTGTAGGGGCCTCTCTGCAGCTGATGATTGTCTGGTAGTAGGAAACACCAAGCATATTAACTCAAAGTGGGATACAATCCGCTAACCAAGGACACAAGAAGAGGATGAGCAGAAATAAGAGATCCTTGGTTTCTGCTCATGCTGATGGAAGATGTAATGAATAAGGTCTTTATTTCCATCTGAAGTATTGAAGCTCTGGTCACTGTCTGTAGCTTTCTACCTCCTTGTCTGTCTCTCTCCTCCACTGTAGCCTCAGCTTCATTTCAGATACCATGGTAATTCTCTCCTTTCTCCTCTTCTCCTTCCAAGGTGCTCACCAGTGTACTAGCATGTCTTACCGCTAATCTAGTGTCTATATAACATCACACTCCTTTGCTTGGCCAATACTCTATCAATGTTTAATATCTTAATAAAATCCCAGCCCTAGAGTGATTTGCAGTGCTTTATAGCTTGCCTCTTCTTCTTATGTGCCATTTCCACTCAAGCCTCAAGCAGCAGGTTTCTACTCTGTTCATGAGCTTCTCGCTACAGGAATAATCCCGAATTTAGAAAGGGCTCAGAGCAAAATAGCTACAATCTTATAGCAGTTACTGAAGACCTGAACACTCTAAGTCAAACCAGCAGTGCTGATAGTCTAGTTATTTATTTGGATTAATCTAAGAGTGAATTAGTAGAAGTGATACACTTTGCAGCAGCAGGACAACCTGTCTTATTTTATAGTACCTGATAATACAGTAGGAGTACTCTTGTTAGCCAGTTCCCCAAAAGAATAGGATGTTAAGACAACTAGAGCCATTCTCAGTTGTTCCAAAATGTACCAAATAACTGCAAACAAACTCACTAAGACCCAAGCTCTGGAAGCATATCCAGTGCTGACTAGCAGTGGTTTGGTGAGGGTTTTTTTTTTTTTTGCATCTTCCTATGTCCACATACTCCATGAACAAATGCCCCGAAAGCTCCCATCACCTTTTCAGTAAGGATTCTGCATGAACAGCTCCCAGGTATGTTGAGTGTTTCTCCTTGTGCATTTAGCCATTGATCTGGCTGTTACCGGGATGCTCAGCAGCACACAATACAAATGAGCTGTTTGCATTAGAATCATTCAATTTGAACAGGCTTTTTAAGATGATAAAAACTCCAGATCTCGTTACCAACCCCAGAAGCCACTCAATCCTGATTAATATGACCCAGAAGGACTATGGAAATTAGCACAGGCTTCACTGGGAAATTGCAGAAGAAAAATATTTGCATGTTGTGTTCTGTAAAGGCTCTTTCTTGGTTGAGTATCTATTGCTGTGGAAGCAGTCTGAGGAGTCAGGCAACTTCTCTCTGCAGCACGGCAGTCAATCCAACTATTATTGTTTAGAATGGTTTTCAGCTGTGGGCAGATCAGCTTTAGTGCTTATCCCTGGGACATTTTTATTTGGCTAATCTTTGTAAATTGTTTGCTACGAACAAATTAATGATGCATTTTCCTTTAGCAAAACAGCTTTACCGTTTGTTCTTTGCTCAACACTGCTTTCTCATTTTAGCCCATTTGCAAATGGCCATTTGCTCACCAGAGGTGAAACTAAAAATGGATTAAAGCACTATTTGTTCCGTATTTATTTATAATTTGTAAAGGCACCTATTTATAGCTTCACATACCATAGAACACGATTTGCAAACAAGAATAATGAAACTGGTCTACTGATATAAGGAAGTTGCTGGCTAAAATCCCCTGTCTGAGAGCAAGCGTCCACTATTTTCCACATTAGTCATCTTAGTGTGCTGCCACTAACATTTACTCTCTTAATAAATGTCTGGGAAAACAATAGCTTTCTGGCTGTGGCAGACAAATCTGCCAGAGTCAGTTGGAAGACAAGTATGTTTTAGGGCCAGACTTCACCAACCAGGACCACTCTTTCAACTCCAATCCATTAGGGCCAACGCTATGAAGTCATACCCTATAGCCCTTATGGGTGGCATAAAGCAGTGGAGAGACAGGATCGTAGAGAAGATCTGGAATGTAGGAATGAGAAAACAAGGAAAAGCCTTCCTATGCTAAATGGTTACAGAAAGGGGTAAATTTCAAGCAACTTGCAAAGGAATAAGACTGGGAGGTCAGTGAGGATTGGCACAGACTGCAAATAACCAAGTTTCTTCCAATTTCCTAGGTCAGGGTGAACTGCTGCCAAATACCAAGCACGGAGAATTACTGAAGATATTACTGATGGATACCATGTTAATATCAGCATTAAATTTTCTAGACTCCACCTTAATATTACTTTGCAGTTAACCAACTATAAAAGCACGCTGTAAGGTCACAGAATTCATACAAAATTCAGTTAGCCCTAAGCTATCTCAAGTCAACACTAAAGGGTAATTTGCAATCTAAGTATATCCATTTTATTCAGGCTTAAATCCATACAGAGTGCACTTAACAAAAACAGATATACAGACACTTTGAATTATCCTCCCAATGGGAGAACTGCCCTGGCAATACCAAGAAAGACAGATTTCCTGAGAACATGCTCAAGAGGCCGGGTTTGCAGCTAGCTCAGTAAGCTAAATCAGAATTAGAAGCAAATTAGTAACATCCAAATAACACCTCAGAATCAGACAGTCTTGCATGACAACAGTCCTAAATACAGCAAATGGGTAAGGGTTGCCTCTTCAAAACCTGTAATAACATAGCTCCTGTAGAAAAAGGGATGAAAACCTCTGAAAGCCCTTTCTTCCCTGCAGCAAGACTGAATTTGTTCCTTCTTTCCTACTTGAAAGTAAGAATTGGTCTTTTTTTCTTCTTTGCTTCTTAGAGCAAAGGTGATGGAAAAGAAAATAATCCATAGATATTACTGTTTAACACCTATTTGCCTGACAATAATTACTGTGCATAGAGGAGATTAAATATATCTGAATACTAGTACAGCAGGAAGCATTATAACAAGACAAGACAAGCAGAAACTCCTTCTCTAATCCAAGAAAACAACATAGGACTTCCCATTGCTACAGGTAGAGTTTTGATCTGGCCTTGCTTAGAGGGCGTTAGGACTAGGAGCTAAAAGATACTTTAGAATAAATTAGCACAACTATAAATCTGACAAGAAGATTAATATTCCATCTATGTTCACGATAATTAACTCACCAAAACAGTTCCAGAATCATTATCCAGCTAGAGTGGAAATGGGAAAGTTTACAGCACTCCAGTAGATTTATAAGCCAATTAAGAGTGACCCTCCTCTAGATTTCATTAGAAAAGCCTCTGGTTCAGCAAAAAGCTCACACATGCAAGCAGGAGTTTTCCTGAGGAAAGGGGATGCAAGGGATCTTTATCACATCTATTAAACACTTTTCCTGCTCCCCTGAGAATTACATATTCCTAATGTATCCTCAGCCTCTTGTCAACTCTCCAGCCTTCGCGCAGCACCTCACACCTGAAAGAAGTGAGACTGCACTGTGGCACTTCTCCTCGGAGGATGCTCTGCTCGGTACCTTACATGACCCAGGTGTCATGGTCCAACACACCCTATCTTGTGATCCAGCTTTGGGGTTAGGGCTCACAGCCCCCATTCCACCCAAAGGCATTTTCTCCCTTCCACGTGCAGTTGACAGCAGATGTGTAAGAAGCTTTGCCAGCCAACAGTCAACTCCAAAATTCTGCTTAATATATGCAAGTATGTCCATGTGTTTGTGCAGAGTATGAAGGATCTCCTTGCTATCTATGCCATTTTTCCCCTTTGTTGCCTTTCTGTACAGATTCATTGTTCTAATATAAGAGCCTTCTCTGCCACTGTCAGAGCAGTCTCCCTTTATCTCCAATTCCACAACTTCCCCTTCTCCTTTCAAAACTTTGTCTAAAGAACATATCTTTTCTCATTTTGCTGCATACATCTATGCCTGCTCCATCCCCTTTTCTTTGTGTCTTCCTGCATAATTGTGTTTTTCAACTTTGTAAAGTATTTTTCAATATTGAAAGCATAAAAATTGCTATCTAAAATGAAATAGCATTGTATCACAGCCCACACTTTTGTCCCAGTAATATACACAATTTGGACTGACTCAAGCTGTGGTGCGTATCCAGGTAAAGTAAATTCTGAATTATTCAACACTTAAAAACACTGAAAAATAATTTACTTGTTACAAGCAATAAGATTTATGTTTTATGTCTCCCAGTCAATAGCTAGTGTGTCCACACACAGCTGATTTATCCATATTGAAAATATAATTATAAGTCTAGTTTGCTCTGAACCAAAGAGTCCTTTTGTAACAAGATTATTTAAATACAAATGGGGTTGGAGAATTGGTTTTAAATGGCTAATCTGTCTTGTCTTCAACTCCAGCTGCAGAATTTACTAACATCATAAACACAGGCTGAGTGAAAATGTAAGAGGTTTTCTGATTCTCCTCGCGATCTGTCTATGCAGCGCTCATTAACGGTGAAGTTGATGGGAGCTGTATGCATGCCATGTGAGGAGGATAATAAGCCTTGTAATCTCTATAAAGAGAAAGGGATTTTTACTAGTGATATGTCATCTATACTGGTGTGCAAACGTCTATCTTAGCAGCAACCCAATAAAGAATTTCTGTACCCAGGTCTCAGATGCGCTAAAGGACACATATACCATAGGTACAGACAAAACCTATACCCAGATGGCTGTAAACAACTCCTCAGGAGCACCACTTACAATATGGAGCATCAAACATTTGTGAAGACATGATCAGAAAAAGTTTCATCCAGGCAGATTTACTCAGGGATTATGACAGGAGCTACTGCCTTCCTGCTGTCTCCACCAAATGGGCCCGATGGCCCATGCCATGCAGCAGGGAAAGGCTGCGCCAGTACATCCTCCTCCAGGAGAGCCCTCCAGTACAACCAGCTGGGAATACCCCATAACTTTGTCTCTGGGTCACGCAGATGGGTTGGGAGAAATTGCAGTTCAAATCTGACTTGGGTTGAGTAGAGATTAAGGATTTCTGCCAGTTTTAGTTTAACAGACGTAGTGAAGAAATTTCAAGACCATGTTTTCCTTTGCTGGAATAGAAACAAATTAAAGTGAAACCTCAAATTTCTACTTGAAATCAAATGCTTGCCTCGAAACCCAGTTACTTCTTACACCCTGCTTTTCAGCAATCCAGTATACTGTTATTCTGTCAAATGGTACTCCACAAAGTTACATTGCCTTCAGAAAACAAAGTCTCCAGACTATCTAGGTTCCTTATACATCATCTCCCCTTTCAACAACTGCAAATGAATGATAAATTGCCACCAATGAGCAATTGTAAGCGTTCAGTAACGTCCATACAGCAAAGCACAAACTCCCAGCTAGTTTTACTAAAGTAGAAGCTGTATCAGCAAACCTGACAGGTCCAGCATGTGTCGATATTTTATACTGATACAGCAGACATCATCTAATGATCTCCAGGTGATAATGATTTAGATTTCACAGCCCCATCTGAGCTATGAGTCAGTGTTGACCACCTCTTAAGTTAGGAACAGCACAGCTTTCTGAAACAAAAAAAGTAATTAAGTAGGTAAAGTTCTAGCCCTTTTAGCTATACACAAAAATTTGAAAAGGAAATCTTAAAAAGCTCAAAGTCCTGAGGGACAGAGTACTAAAACTAGAGCGGGGGGGGGGGGGGGGAGTGGAGGGAGCTGTCTCCGACCCCACCATCTGAGTTCTCTGAAGTGGCACATTTTTCACAATAACTTCGATTTCAACCCCTGCACTCCCTGTGTAACAAGGTACACTCCCTGTGTAACAGGTAACCTGGTAACTTGCCACCTTGCCCTGACATAGGCGACTCCTGTCTTGAATCCTGCTTTGACCCACCCTGCCCACCCCAAAAAAAAGAATGGGATACAGATTCCTAAGGTTGAAATGACTAATCTTGTGACAGATTGGCACAGTGTACACTGTCACAGATTGTGACAGTGGGGGCTACCCTGGGGTCCTGCTTTCCTGTCCCTGTGAAATGGTCCACTCCACTGCCTTCCCTTAAGTCAAGGGCAATGGTTCTTTCCTAGAGGTGTGCAATGCAGAACTTCCCTTACAGCTCTTTAACAGCCAAATGTTTAGGACAAGCACCATGGTGTGCCTGTCCTCATTTCATCCAAGGGTCTGCCTTTTATAGAAAAACCTTCAGCATACAGCTGGACAGCACACTTCTATTTTTCTTTTTAGTTAGAAAAAAGCCTAAGGAAAGGATTACTGCCAATAAAACAGAAACACTGCGAAATTTGAAATTATAATTCTATACATGCTTCTGAAAGCCTCTTTGGCTTTCCTCTTTGTGCTCTGAATGGCTCTCAAGATCTAATTTAATTCAGTGAAACAAATCCAAAAGTGCCAGGAAAAAAAGAATCAACTTTCTCTTTAGTTAGAATAAAAATTATACAGAAGTAATTCTTGATCTTCATTAATTCCATGGGCAGGCATACAAGCTCCTAGGTGTTAATGAGACTTGCCAGTTTAGGTGGAATGGAGAGTCTAATGAAATGTCAAATGACCCCACTTTTTATTTTCACTATCAGATTCTTCCAACAGCCAAGTTTGGCGATGCATCCTAACAACCCCTTCAAGCCCTCTGGCTGGGGACGTGGAGCAAATTGTTCTTCTGGACTGGAATTATGTTACTGGCTCGCATGGTCAGTGCGACTTGTAGAAACTAATGTGAGGGGAAGAATATCCAAATCCTTCCCCAAGTGTTACCTTTTCCGCATTCAAATTCTATTTAATTTTTCTTCAATTATATACAAAACTATCCTCTGCAGCCTATGATGATTTCCATTAAAAAGCCTATACAAATTACCCTTCCAGAAAGCATGCTTTCAGACCTACCGAAGCTTTAGAACTTGTGTCAGGGTCTGCTCCGAATCACCTTCATGCCTGATCACTTAGTAAAACAAGAGAGTTCAGATTCTTCATAAATCCTAATTCACTGTCAAATGCCTGCTAGGCTTGTTCTTGTGCGCAATATTAGGTGCCAGATCAGAAAGTCACAAAATTAGGCACTTAGGGCATGAAGATTTGCACGGTAAATTCTACATGTTGTCTTTTCAAGTTTCCCTTTAAGAAGAAAAATTTACAAAAGAAAACAAAAGGTCAAGGGATTCCAAAAAGCAAAGGACTGAAAAGTTAGACATGTAATAAAAAATTAATTTGTCTTAATATAAAATTTTAAAAAGTCACATACTATTTTCAGGGAAGGAAGCACTTAATGACACCAAGTCTGTAAAAATATCTCAGTTCTGGATTTCTGAGTCCCGAGGGTGGAAGTCAAGAGCCAGATTAAATGATCGCTATATTCAGTCTGGAATGAAATTCCACCATTTTTAAACATGGGTTAGGGGTGGAAGAAGTATAAGTATCTGGAGCAAAGCCAGCCTAATATAACTTTATAAGTGACAGGTGAAGCAGAGCCACACTTGACAAGTTTATGACCATCTTTGGACCAAAGTTGCCTTTCTAAAAGCAGAAGGATGTCATTAGCTTTCCCTAAATCAAACCAGGATAAAACAAAGACAGTGGCAATGCAATGGATTTTAAACCCACAGAAGTTAACCTCCCTGTACATGCATCCCTACTGCCTGCAACACGTTCAGGGAAAAAATAAGCAGCCTTTCTCCCCTCTTCCTGCTGCACCACAGCCCTCCTCATTTACAATCATTATGTGCTGGAAGCAAAACCTGCTTTTGAGACACAGCATTTAACTGAGATGGTCACCAAAGAGAAAATTAAGATGAAGGCAGAAGTTTATTTGATCACCCTTAAAATGTTCCATTTTATTTTCATGAAGAATAAGTTTCATTTACCACTATGCACCATCATGCTACCAAGGCTATCGATCCTCAGAAATGGAGAATATAGTATAGAAAGGATGCTACCATTCATTAACAATTCACGTTTTCCATAGGAAAGGAAAACTTTTAAATTTGTCCATCCACACCTGAGGTGGCATTGCAGTCCTACCAACAGCACCTGGCATGGCCACACATTGAACGTGTGACACAGCAAGAGTCAAGTCTGCATCACAATTTTAGGAAAAGCCTTCAGCACTTTTAGTGTATCTGCTAAATCAGCCCACAACTCACGCTGCAGCTCCAGCCTTCTACAGCCAAGGAGCAATTTACCACCCACCTCCCTCAGCACGAGCTCTGTTGTTCTGGCCAGCAAGCATGCATAAGACACAGAATTAATTTCCATATTTCCCAAGGAAAGCGTGTAGGTGATTAGCCCCAGTTACCCTGGTGTGCCTGAAACCAAGCCAACCAGGCACAGAAGTGTGCAGGTCATTCTGAGTGCCCTGAGCATCCTCTTAGTCTGAAAAACAATGTAGTCCTGAGGGCCTAAACTTGTATTACACAGACAGTCGGTGACATGACCCATTTAGATCAAAACACCCTGTAGGCTCACTCGGGTCTGCTCTCTCACCACTACAGAACTCCTCTGATCTGAAACCGAAGCTGTTTCTCCAAATGCCAAAATAAGCCTGAACCAGAAAGATCTGGGGCCAAAGGCATCCGCAGTTCAGACCTACCCAGATGGTGTCGTCTTGTCTGTACTGTTTCCAGTTGCGGCCGGTGTCACTGAACATCAGCGTGTAGCTGGTTACCCAGTCTGAGCTCCCGTACCTGCCCTGGGTAGCGACCGCGACAATCTCCACTCTGTCTCCCAGATCAACCTGGAGCCACTGATGCTCGTTTGAGTCCAGTGGGGACCAGCCACCAGCTCCTGGAAGAGATTGGAGAAAGATAATTCAGATCACAACGACTGCACAAGAAATTATACCTGAGAAAAAACCATGTTATTATTTCAGGTCATCACAGAATGATACTTCCTGAACATACAGCTACTTGTTCATATATTTGTATTAGGAAATATGCTACATGGGATGTGCTTCCTTAAGATCTTTTAATTACCCTAAAGTTTAAAAGTATTTTTGAATTTCTAAGGAATTTTAAGGAAATTTATTCTTTATCAGCAGGACAAATGTCAAGTGGGGTCAGCATATTCTCAGTCAAAGAAAATAAATCTTATCTATTCCCTCCTCACATGCTTGTGCAAATCTGGGAATGCTGATTTCCAACTTCTAATTTGCTTTGACATTTTCTTTTTTGCTATGTTTTGAAAACCATGCAAAAATGTTAGTTATCTTGATTTGCGCCTTATTAAGTATTTGAAAGAACGGTTTAATTATAGACTGTAAATGCACTTCGGATAATACATTGTAAAGCTAGAGACCATCTGATTGAACAACTAAAATGTTTGCCTTCACACTGGAAAGTAGCCTCCTCCTTACACAAGATGCTTGTTAAGTGAACACGTATTTTACCTTACACAAAAGAACAAGATCTTCATAAGGACAAATTATCAATTTCCATGATCCATGCCTCCATTCAGGAATGGAGACTTCAGAAGTCACAAACACATGGAAGCTGAGAGCTTGTAACCCCTTGTTTGCCCTTTAAAAGTAAAGGTACGTACTATCCCTTGAATTGTTTTAGAGGCTGAACAGGCTCGTGGTAACGCCAAGCTGATGAAACACAGAACTGCAACTGCGGCTTAAAGTTCACCACTTCACTCATTACAATATATGTGCGCTTATTGGTAAAAAGGCAAATCCTTCCAGACTAGAATATATTAATTTATGTTCCCTTGCTTTCTTTTACACCCTTAAATTATAGGCTGTGTTTATTTTCTTTTAATTTGTCTCTACTTGCACACATTTTTCTCTGTATATACCCATCCTTATAAATAAGGGAACAATGCAGCTGTGAAGAATGCAGAAGCCATTTGCAAAGTATCCAAAGCAGCAAATTTTTTAGGCTGTCACTGCTTCTGCAAACCCCTCATCTTGTTTGTTTTGCCATTATTAGTGAAGTTTACAAGAGCACTTCTGTGTGATTACAGCGAACGTAATCACATTGGGAAGAAAAGGGGGAAATACAGTTGAGAGTAAAGCATTAGCAGTTCTTCATGTAAGCTACAAGAATGATTCCAAATATGTGTTCCCAAAGAAAAAAGCATCACTAAACTCTGGTTACGAGTAGCTGGGTTTACCTTAATATTTTCTTCTTATTAACCAATCTGTCTCAAAGCTGGTCCATGAATAGTTTATTGAAGTAAACTCAGTTGAAAGATCAATAGATGTGGCTTATATCAAAGAAGTCAATTTCAATAAGATTTTTCCCTCTCAGAAAATTCTTGGTTTTCCTGGACATGTTGGATTTGCCAACTCACATTTGAAATTCCTTTGTCTAAGACTATATGTTACAATTTTCATTATTTACAGTTCATTAATTTAAGATTTAGTCCCAATTCCTGAAACAGAAGCATGTTTATTCCATAGCTAGAACTGAGTATCATCCCCGCTCCCCTGGATGACTCAATCTTCATTTCTCTACCAGAATTCTCCAGGGAAAATAGTTTGTAACCGAACGAATGCATACTGCTTGCTAGTGCCATGCTTTATTTTTACCTTTTTCAATCACAACAGAAACCTTCATCGTCACTGTGATTATTTCAGACCTGCCTTAAATAGAATACTCTCCCCTATGAGCATGTGATGAAAGACTTAACGAGAATATTATGAATTTTATCACTTGATTCTTCTCTACTACATATCTCCCTTTTAATCATAGAATCACTGTGGTTGGAAAAGACCTCTAAGATCATCAAGTCCAACCTTTAACCTAACCCTGCCATCCCACCACTAAACCATGTCCCTAAGCACCTCATCTATCCTTCTTTTAAATACCTCCAGTGATGAGGACATTAATGCCATACAGATATATAGCTTAGATAAGACTATAGTACTTCCCACTAAAAAAAAAAACAACAATATAAATTTTTTTCCCCCCCCCCCCCCCTTTTTTTTATTTTAAATGCCATATAAACAATATTTCTGTCTGGCTTTTAAGATACAAACTAAGTAACTGTGTTCCGGGGCAACAAGCTGCATATTTATGCTACACAGAATTGTGACTAATGTATAAAGGAGCCAAAGGAATCCTTTGGATTGTAATATCCAATATCTGAAATAGACTCTGAACATGATAGTTGCTGCTTTGTTTACAGTTTTAGTCCAGGAACTGGCAGGACACAAAAATTCACTTCAGAAGTTCTGACAGGTCTGTGGGACAAAGTTGTTCCCTTCAACACTCCAAAGATGTTATTCTAGATGCTTTCAGTAATATTGAAAGAAAGAAGGGCACTAACACTGATTGAAGAGACAATGAAGGAAAGATGAATCTACAACACAAACAGCAACTAGTACATGGAGCAAAATCACTTACAACAAGTAATTTGTTCGATGAGTTTCCCATTAAAAAAAAAAATATCTTTGCTTCCTCTATTTTAGTTTATATATAAATATAGTTCTTAACCCAAGCTTATTACCGCGGGTACTTTCCAATAGTTTGTTAAATAGCATAACTAGAATCTACTCTATGTAGTTTATGCCCTCTCCTGCTGCTAGAAATGGCAGAAAGGCGATATGCTTTCCACAAAAGTATTTTGCTTTACTACGCACTGCTATTTTCGAGTTTGAGCATAGCACAACAGGTTTATATTTTTGAATCAAGTCAAACAAATGATACACACTGAATAGAAATTTGGGAGATCTGTGGTGAGCTTGAGCTCTCAAATTGCAGATTACAAGGCATCTCTGAACTGTCTATCTCTTCACACGTGTCTGTCGGGAATGTCAGTCTAGATGTAAGCACTGAATGACACAGCAGTGACACCTGCTCATAGCATCGCCTCTCCAGAAGCTGGCCTTGCAAGAGAGATGTTATCGGTTACAGACCACGTCTTTACAGAACAGCAGCTGCTTCACACACCTTCCTGCGGGGAAAAAAAACCATTGTATTTCCCTCTCCCAAACCTTCCACCATCACCATTTCCACAGATGGACAGTAATTCTACTGACTTGTAAGAATGGCGGTTAAAATCCCTGCAACAGCAAGGCTGCATTGGCTGCATGACTGAGGGCAGAACTGAAGCTTTTCCCATTGGGTCTCTCTCACTTCTCCAAGTAAAGGATTAGGCAAACACAACTTCTGCTTACTTTTGCAGGTATCCTAAATCCTCACTCAAATACTGCTGTGAGTGCCAAAAATAAATGTTCTTTTCCCTCCATATTTGCTCTGTTATACACAGCAGGTGGCACAAGGGATACTGGCATCTTTTTCCAGCACAATCTGTGTCTATACATTTCTTTTATGCACATCATTCCTTATAGTGTGTCACACCCCACCCCATGCTCTTTTTAGTAAGCAGCAAAAAAGCATGTCCAAAGTATAGCAACTCTTTTACAGCCATTTGTTCCTCTACCCGACAGCAGCGTTCACCGTGGGGAATGTTTGTCAGAGCAGGCCCACAACAAGAGGCAAGAACTTAGGATGCCAAGACTGTAACAGGCAACAGCAAGGAATACTGAAGACACAATATTTACAGGACATCAAGTCCTTTGAACAGATACAAGAACAACCCTGACACCATTTTCCTCAGGTTGGGCACAATGAAATTGAAGAAGACTGTAAAAAACATAAAACAAACAAAATGTTTGATCTGTACATTTGTTTTCAGATAATCTGGAATGTACTAATGTATGAAGATGCCACATTGCCTCTCTCACAAGAAAACAAGAGCGAGAAGATACTCGAAGTCAACATAGGCTTGGTACTTTGCAAGCCCCTCAGACATGATGCTATAATTTCCCAATTCTGCCAACCAGGTTCCCATTGGCATTGATAGGATTCTGCACACTGCAAAAAGGCTACACCATCATTCCTCACAGTTCACACATTTCACATTTTCTGTGGATCGTTTTAGGGGAGAGATTCAACGTGGTATGGAGAAAACATCCTAATGGAGAAACAGGATCACAGGAATCAGGCACGTTGCTCGTATTCTCCATGGCAACAAATCATAATGCTAGAAATATGAGGAGAACAAAGATCAGATGGTTTCTCAGTTGGAGACCCATATGAATCCAAGAGATACAATCAAATATTTTTTTCTTTTTCAGACCATTTGCACATTTTGCCATAATTATTCCAAAAATTGCACTTACGCCCAGTGTTAAGCAGTCAATGCTCCTTGATGTTCCACAGGGCTGCTCAGGATGCCTATACTTATTTGTAGTTTATTAATATGAAGCAAAGGGAATGCTTGTTTCTACAGTGCCTTACAAACAGCTCAACTGGCTTTATATTGTGCTACAAATTCTTGGACTTCCTGCTGCAACTAAATGCTTCCCTACTGCAGAATTTTACTTTAATGCCCAGATCAAACACTTCCTGGCCATAAAACAAATTCCTTTTGACATTATATATGTTTTATATTCCCATACATAATTGCCTGTACTGACTACTCAGGCTGAGAGCTAACAGAGAACTGGAAAAGCTCAGTTGATACAGTCATGTTGTAGCAATTTTCTTATTCTTTTTCATTATTTATTTACTGTAAACAAAAAAGCTGATTAATCCCTTCCAAGGGTAAGTAATATATTTCATACCTCAGAATCATATTTATCAGAATTATACTAACTGCTTTACTATTTATAGTAGAGATTTATCAGCATTTTAATTGAATGCTTTCAGCAGTTCATACAAAGCTTTACTCATGGGTAGTTTGTGTGGTGGTTTTTTTTTTGTGGGTTTGGGGTTTTTTGTGGTTTTTTTTTTTTTTTTTTTTTTTTTAACGGCACACTTCACCGCTGCAGGGCTTTTTTTAAGCAAAAGTGTTTTAGTTATTGTTATCCATTACTGACTCAGCTCGATGAATTAGAACTTCCTATTGATGTAGGCCTGGTTTGTGTTTTATAAATTCATCTTCACCTGTTGCATTCATATTTTCATTAACAAATATATTTATCTGGCTTTCTACCTTAAGGCACTGTTACTTGCAGCACTGCCTTATCAATTACAAAGCTAAGCAAACTCATCAAAACACTCTGACATTACCAAAAAGCCATGGCACCGTCCTTGTTAGTGAATATCATTTCTTGTAAAGATGTCTACTGTTTGCATTCAATTATCAGCCAAAGAAAGTTCCTGCAGCCACCACCTACCACCGCTTGCTCCTCCAACCCAAGATGAAGTACCCATATGAATTCTACTGGCACTACATCTGTGCAGTTCTACAAAAGTCTGTGCAACAATAGTAGTAAGGAAGGTAGAATTTAGCTTCTGGGTCCCTGTGTTGGGCTTTGCTCATCAGTTATCACATAAGCCTTCAAAACCTATTTCATTTTCTGCCCTTAAATTGCCATAATTTTCAATTTATTTTAGATATTGTTAATATCACTTTAAAATATAGTACAGCCAGGGCTCAACTTGCAATAATATTGACTTTCCATCTCTTCCTCTTTTCTGCAGATAAGTTTAGTCATTAGAGCCATTTGCAAAATCACATAAGCGCATCTATTTACTGTCCCAGCCAGCAACTGGGGACAAAGGCGGGGCAAGCTCAAACATGCTCAGTGTTTACAACTTTCTGTATGTTGAGCAACTACCGTATCACCTTTTACTTGCTGAGGAATTGTGATTTGGGAATTTAAGTATGACATGGTAACTCCCATCTAACACTTCTCCAATGGCCTAGAAACTCATTAGTGCCAAGCATCTGAGAGAGCGCCCTTTACTGTCTTTCTGTAGATTTATCAAATGGTGTTTGATTAAAACAGTTGTTTCAGAGACTATGTTTAAGTAGGAAAATTCTCATTTATGTTCTAGTATATTTTCTAGTGTTTCTAATAATGAAAACCACCTGTAATGTGATAATACAGGGCTTTCCTCTTTTTGAGGCTTTAACTCGGGGATAAGATGGAAGCCAACGCCCCAAGTTTGCAACACAGTGTCAAGTGACATCATAGATACTGCCAAGTTCTCTTTTCTGACACCAGGCTTGATCCTAACAGTTTCACCTTGTGTGTGAACTCATTATCCAGGCCTCAAACATTTCTCATTGCGAATGCCTGCAAAATTTTTTCATTCATTTTCACTATTTCTGCAGAGTTGTGTAATCACTGGAACTTTAATATCTAGTTGCTACTAGCTTTAACAGACACCTACATTTTAGAATCGTGTCTTCAAGCCTAATGACCTTCAAGCTCTGAAGATTACAGGAACTCTCTTCAAAAGCAAAAACACTATCTGAACTTCCTTCAGGATGTTTCTAGAAAAGAAGCAGAGAGCTTCACATTCAAAAGAAGTTTTCTATAAAGGAAGGAATTGCTCCTTAATAGAGCTTTCACAGAAGCATAAACTAACAGCTCTATTCAACTTGGCTCTGAATGCACTGCATACAAACAGCATAAAAAGTTATTTTTGTAAATTAAAAGGTTTAGGCATTTCATACTGAAACCTTACCATCTCGCCTGTTGAGCTTTGCAAAGCTGGGACTGTGAGTACTGAAGAGCTCAGAGGAACTGGTAAGTGCTGTTGAAGGTAAGGGAGATACCAATGCATCATCACAATTATCTAAAAAAAAAAAGCAAAAAACAAAACACACAGAGGTCATCACATGAGCAACAAATATGCCAACTTGTGCTATCTGGAGACAGTGTTTGTTTCTATTTAGTAGACAGAGACTAGAGAAAGAGCACAAGCATACTTGAACTCATAGGCAAGACTGAAATTCACCCCCCAGAACAACAGCCTGGTGGGATGGCAACTGGACAGGAGCTGTTGTTAAGACATCAAACACTTGAAAACTTGAAAATGTTTTCAGTTCAGAGGATGCGGTTTGATGATCTACCCTCCTTCCGTCATTTCTCCCCCAAGCTCACACACATACACAAATCAGTTTTGTTTGCTCAAATGAACAGTCTGCTATGTCTTTCTCCTCTTACTTTCACATCCTCATCTGAGGACAGATGGGCTAGGCTAACACTCAAGTTGAATTTTTGAGTCCATAACGTTTGAATAAGGATGGAGTTAGCAAAGCAAGTGTGCTCATTATAATTCTGTCACATATACACTCAAGAACATAGTGCAGGGTTTCAGTAGGGAATAACAGTAATAATAAAACCCTCTCATTTTTAATTGAATCTCCCATGAAGCAAACATGGATCTAATTACTGGATAAGTCCTGCAGGTTAGCAGGATCTCAGGCACCACAGCATTCTCACACTCACAGAGTAAATATACAATTTGCAAGGATGTGGGAGGGAGAGAGGGGCAGGGAATAATGCACTAATGATATTTCATTACTATAAAAGGCAAGGAATAAAAGTAAAAAAATCACTATAAAAATTATAGTTATGACAGCAAATTTAGACTGATCTAAAACTGGGTAATACCTTTCCTGTAATGAGCCAGATTACATTAAAACATTTCTCATCTCTTTCTGCAATGGCTCTCCACAAAAATATCTAGGCTGTTGTAATGAAAATCTTTCTCTATATGAAAAAATCAGTGTAATCAATATCATTTATATCAGTGCATTGACTGATGGACCTCAAAAAAACTTAAGTACGAAATCCTTTCCGTCTCTTGCGCTACCATCAGCAAAAAGGCCTAACAAGATCTGCGAGTTAGACAAATTAAGGACAAGTACGCCACTGATGTTTTGACCATGAGGATAATTAGCCAACAAAACAAGTTACCAAGGTCCTGACCAGATTCTCTGTCACTTACAGCCTTTGAGTCTCAACGAGAACTTATGACTGCATTGCAGAAATGACCATGGAGTGCCATGCTCCCTGAAAAACATGAGGTCAGGCCATAATTGTTCTGTCTGGACTTAAAAAAAAAATCTGTAAATTAAAATGAGGCCCTTAAATTCACTGTCACTTGTGACCTGAACAGTGATTTAAACGAAGATTTCAAATGGTGAGTACATCAGGGCACTGGACTCACTCAAACTTCTGCATTTTATAAAACCCAGTGGAGAGGTTGGGAACCTCTCAAAAGGTGGTTCAAGGTCTTAGCAACAGATCTATGACTATTTAGTGTCACTTAAAACCTGAAGTTGAAAATAATTGAATGCAGATACTTCAATTTAAATAGTGCCTAGACTGCTGGCTCTCTTCAGTTTCCTGTGGTTGCTCCTGGACCAGGAAAGAACTCACCACATCAGCCTGTGATCCACAAATTGCCCATGACAAGAGTCATAGTGACAATCTCTGGATTCTCACCGTTCCCTGATGGTATGATTGGATACCTACAGGACCCCAAACATCTCAGCACAGTAGCAAGTGTAAACCATTTCCGAGCAATGAATTTAAGGTTTTCCCTGGGATCTCTGGAGGTTCCAGCCTGGGAAGTTACAATTAGCTTTTCTAACTTCCAGATGCTTTGTCTGCATTTCCACATCCCTTGCTTCTGTCCCCAGACATGCTCACCTGGATCTCTGCTACTACAGTGTTACAACACAATTTTCACACCAAGTTCTGGGATCCTTATTTGGTTTTCCTCAACAAAAACCACACTACTGCCAGGGATCCTTCCCTGAATTCATATCTAACTATAAAAACATGTCATTTTAAGGCTTTAGGATTTAGGATAGCATTAACAATTTGGAGATTGTTCTAAGAGCACCAGGATCAATACAGTCCAACTTCTGATAGGTAAGAGAGTAACAATTGATTGACTTGAGAGTGCAAGCAGGAATTTCCTCCAAGTGAAGCTGGTTCTTGAACAGATACTCTGACGAGATGCAAGGTCACTCTTCTGCCTTTTCCTCAGTCAAAATTCACCTTGCAAAACTGGAGGTTGCACCCGACAGCTCTACATGCACAGACCTACAATGCAGGCCATGGCACAGCTCTTATGTACCAAATGAAATTTCAAAGTACAGTACAGTAAAATGCTTAGGATGCATCAGTCAACTTGCAGAACAATCCAGATCCTATGCAGAGTAGCTCTAATGCATCCCCTGTCAGAGATACCACACATACGAACTGTACAGATCTGAGATTGATATCTCTTTGTAAAACTTAGCTGAAATAGGCCACGGGGTCCAAAAAGGTAGGATGTACACGCACAGTAAGGATCATCCCATAGGCCCTGCTACCATGAGAAGGCAGAATCGGGGGGGGAGAGGGGAGGCGCGGAAAAAAAACAACCACCAAACCCAATACACACTTCTCTCAAGACTACAAAACTCTCTAAGAAAGGATGTTATTATTATACTTCCTTTTTTGATGGGTGCAGATAAGAAAGATGAAACATTTTGTGCTCACGCAAGGTCAGAAAAGACCCATAGTAAAACCAAAAACAAAGCCAAGGTATCCTGATTCCCACCACACAATCCCAGCACACATTTCAAGAGACTTCATCTCCCTTGCTTGGTATGGCAGAACCAGACCTTTATTACCGCTGCTCCCAGGTTTCTAGTTTCTGACCCTACTCCTTTCGCCTTGGAATTTTGCATGTCAGAATGAGAACTTTGCTTTGAGTCAACTGCATTACATGTCTATTAAAAACATTGTTTTTATCAAAGAAAATTCCACACTACAGAATCATTTAAAACAACTGGACACTCACAAAGAAAAACATTTACTAGCCACTTGTTTCCTCCTATGTTTCCTTATCGACCAGATATGTAGGGGAAAAAGAAGAAAAAAGCGTCTCTAATTGCACCTGTAAGCCATAAGCCATCTTAGTCATGCAAATTACATAACAATACAGATGTTGACTTGCATTTGAGAAATGGGTGCTGACCTTGACTACGCTGAGTTCTGAGAAACACGCAATTATGGATAGCATTCACAGTGTCACGTGTATTATTAGAACTGTCATCAATCTTGCTTCTGAAATTATGGAAAATATTTACCCGTATCAACTCAATTTTTCTGATTTTTATTCACTTTTGACTTTTAGAAAATAATAATAAATTAACAAAAAACAAATGAGAAACTCGCCAATCTACCTGTTATGAAGTTGTTTGGTTTGTTGGCTTTGCTTCTTTCTTGTAGCTTTAATTGCCCTCCAGGTAAAGACAAAGAAATCTTCTCTCTGCCCTCCCCCATGTATTTTAATTTTGTCCAAAAGCATTTATTTTAAAACACAAATAAAAATGTTACTAGTTCAAAAGCATCCAAATAAGATTTAGACACTAAAACTCTTGGGCTCCTTTGAAACATGCCAGATAATACCAGCTTTAGCTAATAGTCCATAAAATAATGAATTTCAGAAAAGGCCTTTCGTCCAAATATCTAATTAAGCTCTGTATTTTGTGAAGGCCTTCAACACCTGTCACAAGTATGAAAAAATAACTGAGAAAAATGTGTCCAAGTCCAAGAGAGACAGGATTTCAAATGCTTCTGAAGTACAGCAGGCTTCTGAAACACAGCTAATATATTACCAAAATTGATTTTGCATAGAAATCAGCAATTCAGCCCTACTGTACTAATACTTCTAGTACATACTTTACATCAGTGTTGGTAGGCATGGCATGATCCAACTTATAACTTTCTTCAAGCTTGAGATAACACCAGTGGCAGCAACCAATATGAATTTAGATGATTCTGATTAGTGGACACTGAAGATATTTAGAAAGCCATAAACCCCCAAAACCCATCATGATCACACTAATGTTTCTTTCACCCTGTCCTTTGAAGAGGATCAATCCCTGGAATGCAGACAGGGTCATTACTAACCATAACTGAGATGTGTTAACAAACAAGCCCTGTTATTTCCCTTGTCCACTTGAAGAGTCAGTGGGACAAAACACACTGATCTCATGTGAAGGCCATCCAGAAAGGTCACTAACATTTCCTTAGTCGAAGCTTTGATGAAGAGGATGTGATGAGTGAAAGATCACCAATCCCTGGGCTCCATGAATTTCCTCTACATCAGATTTGAACTGCTTTTAGTATCACTCTACCGTCACAGAGACAAATGTGCAGAAAATCTTTGACTGTGAAGCTCACATTACTTTTACCTAGTAACATATTGTTAGTCAGGACCTCTTATTGGCATGATAAGTAGCACCATACTTATGCCAACATTCTCATATCACCATAAATAGAAAGTATTTGATAATCCACAGTAAGACTATGGTCTATGATGCAGCTACTTTATTAGCAACTATAAGGATCATGAAATAGTCATAAATACCACAAGACAGCAGTACTCAGAGCATGAATGTGGCACTAGTATTGCTCAACAATGCAACTGAAGGAAGGGTAGGGAACAGGACCCAGCATGCAAACTATTAACAGTGCAAAAATTGCCTCCTCTTTGCAAAATACACAAGTTGGAAAAGATGAAAAAGAAGAGAAAATTATAACCAGAAGCTGGTGTGGGTAGGCCTTACAATGGAGTCCAAAAGAGGAATTCAGAAGCGGGTAAGCGACATGCCTCCTGCATCATCCCATGGTAATAAAAGGCTTTTTAAGGGAAGATAACTGCCCCCTGTATGTGCTTTTCTACATAGGGCTTGGTCCATCAGCAAAGAGCTCCCGGATTAGACCTCACTCATCCATTTCTGCTGAGCCAGATACAAGTTGTGCAACGAGGGCAGGACTGCTTGTGACCAGCTGGGCAAACCCCTGCCTGAACCACAACCCCTGAGCTTCAGAGGTAGTTTGACAAGGGCTTCACATAACCCCACAGACCTTTGGTCCACAGCTTGCTATTTAAATGTAGATATGTCTATTTTATAGTAAACATGAAGGTTATTTCAGGGTATATCAGAGGCCTTGTAGCTTCCTCTTGGAGGTTTTGCTTGGAACTTAAAGGTATTTTATTTAAGTGGGACTTTTGTTGCCAAGATATAATTTTATTCATTATTAAAATACCAGCAGAGTTACAGATGGTGCTGAAGTTAAATTGTGTGCATCATTTTGATTGCAACTGTAAATTGTCTCCGTACTGGGATTTGAAGTTGAAAAGATTCACTGGTATTTATAGGCTAGATAAAATTCCTCTTAGCATTACCCACTTAATGGCATACTTTGTTTTAAAGACGTAAACCATGCATTTTGTACCATGCCTCTAACAGTGCTCAGGAGTGACAACTGATGCCTTCCACTTCATCTGTTTTTCTCCTGCCTTCTGTAGCTGCAATTCTCCTTTGTAAAGATGAGAAATAAATATTGGATTTAATGTGGAAATTAACCTTCCACCTTTACAGTCCAATGAGGTGTATGCGTACGGGAGAAGGAGGAGCTTCTGTGAGGGGAAAAAAATGCATGCGAAAGAAACAGAAGATGCAGTAACACATTATGGCTACAGATTTAAATGAGACTGACAGATGATTTCTGTATCAAGAGCCCCTACACAAAGCACCTCAGTGGGACTACCACGTACTACTAGGTTCTACTACCATGAATATCTTAGTAAGTGATTCTTGGAAAAATGAAGAGGGAAAAAAAAAAAAGAACAGTTTTGCTGTAAAGAGGAATTCCTTCTTTTTTCTTTTTTTTTTTCCTCTCCTAGAGACTGGCTATACTCACATGCACAGCTGTGAACTCCATCTGTTAGCTGAAAGGCATTGGCATATTTTTTGAGATATAAGACACTAGAGAAAGTACTTAACAACACAACGTTCCTTTTTCTTCCCTCACTGTACTGCAAGTAAACATCAATAGTTTAGCTAATCATGAACTCTTTCTAAACAACTATAAATTACATAAGTGTTCTTTCATATGCCTGTAAACCTTGACATGAAAGTATTACTCAATCAGTATATTTATAGAGCATCCTTTTATGATACAGTCTGCACACAGAATCATAGAATGGTTTGGGTTGGAAAGGACCTTAAAGATCATCTAGTTCCAACCCCCTGCCATGGGCAGGGACACCTTCCACTAGATCAGGTTGCTCAAAGCCCCATCCAGCCTGGCCTTGAACACTTCCAGGGATGGGGCATCCACCATTTCTCTGGGCAACCTATCCCAGTGCCTCACCACCCTCATAGTGAAGAATTTCTTCCTCTATCTAACCTACCTCTACCCTCTTTCAATTTAAAGCCATTACCCCTTGTCCTATCACTACACGCCCTTATACAAGTCCCTCTCCAGCTTTCTTGTAGCCCTCCTTCAGGTACTGGAAGGATGCTATAAGGTCTCCCTGGAGCCTTCTCTTCTCCAGGCTGAACAAGCCCCACTCTCTCAGCCTGTCTTCATACGAGAGGTGCTCCAGCCCTCTGATCACGGCCCTCCTCTGGACCCACTCCAACAGGTCCATGTCCTTCTTATATTGGGGGCCCCAGAGCTGAACGCAGTACTCCAGGTGGGGTCTCACGAGAGCAGAGCAGAGGGGGAGAATCACCTCCCTTGACCTGCTGATCACGCTTCTTTTGATGCAGTCCAGGATACAATTGTCTTTTTGGGCTGCAAGCGCACATTGCAGGCTCATGTCCAGTTTTTCATCCACCAGTACCCCCAAGTCCTTCTCCTCAGGGCTGCTCTCAATCCATTCTCTGCCCAGCCTTTATCTGTGCTTGGGACTGCCTGACCCACTTGCAGGACCTTGCACTTGGCCTTGTTGAACTTCATGATGTTCACATGGGCTGATCTCTCAAGCCTGTCAAGATCCCTCTGGATGGCATCCCTTCCCACCAGCATGTCGACTGCACCACACAGCTTGGTGTCATCAGCAAACTTGCTGAGGGTGCACTCATTCGCACTGTCCATGTTGCCAACAAAAAACTGTGCTGGTCCCAATACTGACCCCTGAGGAATGCCACTCGTCACTGGTTTCCACCTGGACACCAAGCATTGACCACAACTCTTTGAGCGTGACCATCCATCCATTTCCTTATCCACCAAGTGGTCCAGCAATCAAACCCATGTCTCTCCAATTTAGAGAGAAGGGTGTCACATGGGACAATGTCAAACGTTTTGCACAAGTCCAGGTAGATGATGTCAGTTGGTCTTCCCTTATCCACCAACGCTGTAACCCTGTCATAGAAGGCCACCAAATTTGTCAGGCATGACTTGCCCTTAATGAAGCCATGCAGGCTGTCACAAATAACCTCCTTATTTTCCATGTGCCTTAGCACAGTTTCCAGGAGGATCTGCTCCATGATCTTGCCGGGCACAGAAGTGAGACTGTCATGTAACCCTACCTCACAAAAGTGGTCATCTGGTTTTGAATGATATAAAGGGTTCTCAAAAAACTCTGATTCAATCATGGGTCTAAATTTTTACTGAAACAAACATGTCTACTGTGTAACTCCTACTCACAATAATGAAGTAGGAGTCAATTTGAGGAACACAGCAATCGCCTTACACTTGAACTTATGAAGCCAAAATGTGAATTTCAAATAACTATTAATGCAGCTCCAGTAAACGAATATACAGAAGCAATACTTGTTTCAAGACGGTCAAAGAACATCTGAAAAAGCCAATTACCAACAAAAATTAGTTAAAGAAAAGTGGTCTTCTGTTTAAGGAATGAATGTTCTCATATTCCAGCTCTGTCATAGTCCCTGCCATACTATTCGCTTTTCATTAGATCAAAGGGGTTGGGGGTGGGGTTAGGACAGGAATGAAGTGTTGCCGATGAACAGCAAATCTGCCACAGAAATCCATCAAATAAGAGGATAGTCTGAGACCTCAACAATTACTGAAATCATTGTTATTTCTATATGGAAAGGAAAAAAAGACCACATCAAAAGGATGTGGTGACTCAGCTTGTCAACATTTATATTCCAATGAACAAACCTGCAAAAGCATATCATTGTCCAAAGCCATGATTTATTCTCAGCAGGTGTAACAGCAGTTGTCAGGGGTTCTTACTACTTTCTACTCAGAATATAGCACTTCTTGTGCTTATTTGCCTTTTCCTTCCACATTTGTGAGATCCTGCTAATTTAAGAGTGCTCTGATCTTTGACCTGACATCAGAAAGCTACAGAGCTGACCCAGGGGGTGGAACAGGTTTTATATCTGAAGTTTGCCCTTTTGACATATAACATGCTTTAGGGGACAGACAGTATAAATCCCTTCAATCCATGGCAGGGCGATATATCCAGAGATTGCCCTTCTGTACAGGAAAACACAGGTGGGTGATTTTTTTTTTTTTCCAACACAGGGCAGTTTTTGCTACATTAAGAAATATACAATCCAAGAACAGAGAGGCCCTTTGCTATGGCCAGACATCATCACAAGCATCCTTTTTATCCTAGCCTACATGATGTATTACTTGTGCATTTCAAACCAAGTAGTTGATATAACTGAAAGATTAAGACTGTCTTTTAAAGTTTCAGAATTTTTAGCAGCACTTGCAAAACCATAAACTTGATGTCCTTCAAAAGTATCAGACTTTGCTACAGGCATGCCCTGTTGACCAGAGATCATCACTGAAGGAGTTCAGGACTCCATCCATCAAACCATGGATTCCAAAAACCAGAACAGCATTTGCCTTAAAATATCATAATACGCACAATTAAAACAATACTGAATTTGCAGAAAAATATGTTAACGTATATGCACTCATCAGCAAGGCTGCCAGGCTCATTATTAGAAGAAAAACATAACAATGATCAGAGGCAGCTGGAGTGAGTTCAGTATAGGCATTCACCAACATAAAAGGAACATGCAAGGAAGATTTTCTGCTGATGTAACTCAGTGTTAAGATTGTTCAGGAATTCATTGGTGAAGGAGTTTTTCCAAGCTGTCTAACCACAATTTTTTCAAATGGGACTTTAAATACCTGTTTCAATGAGAATAAGGTTTATTTAAAAAAAAAAAAAAACCCACACACACCACACCAGGAGAGAAAGAAGAAAAAGCTTTCTGCTCAACTACAGCAGCAAATAGGTTAGCATGCTGACTAGAACATGAAAACCAATTCAGGAAACATAAATAGTTTATTTGCAGGGGTGGGGAGAGTTGACCACCTCAGGTAACTAACACCATTGGGGAAAAAGAAATCCATTTTCTGTCCAATTTGGAAATAGAATAGCTTCAACAATCTAAGTAGAACCATGCCGTCTTCTACCACCTGATATTCAGCCCAACAAGACAGAAATACAGTTCTGATTACTTCTCCAAACTGGATGAGTCTTTCATACAGACTGACATCTATGCTATCCCCCACGCCTTTAATGACCTTCAAATTTAGCATGCTTGCAAACTTCAGTGGAGCATCTCAACACCAACTGCTTATTACCATCACACCTGTGACCGCAGACACATAAGCTCAGACCCTTAAGCAAGGACTCCTATTACCTTACTCAGCCTTTGTGGAGGTGCAGTGTGTTAGTAGGGGGTACCTTAGAGAATAGAAACAAGAATCCTATTCCCATGGTGGGTTTTCTTTTGAGGATTCACATTTTAATCGGGACACCCTGATTTCCATGAGTTCAGGGATGAATGTATAAAGGGAAGTTAAGGAAGAATTAGCCCTTTCTGAATTCTTGTCTCCTTCTGCTTCCCCAGCACAGTACTATGGTTCACATACTCTCAGATTCTTTGCAGAGCTACAGTTTCCCCCAACCTTGGAGCAAGACCCATAAGCATCTGCATCAATGTGATACCTCATTCTTGTTCTCTCTCTCTTTAACCCAACCACCACTTCATAAGGGCAATGAAGGTGGGCAACTTCCACCACATGAGAAGCTTGATCAGGCCTCAGCTTTCTAATTCTCAAACAAGGTTTTTCTTCTCTGGCTTTCCTATGAACCTCTATGGAAACACTCTCATTTATACAGGCAGTCATTGCAAAAGCTTTCAGACAATGCCGTATCCTTGTCTGGTAAGGTTATTTTGTGCACATCTGAATTTACAGCCACTATCTCTAAGCAAACAACAGAAGCAGCCAAGAAGACACAGAATGCTGATGAATTTCACCGGCATACCCAGGTAACAACAATGCACAGCAATTTAAAAGCCGTCAATAAGCAAGAGGTTGTCCCTTGAATTTTTAAATCAATCATGGTCAAGTGAATTCAATTTTTATTTTTCCTTTGAGTCTTTGATGAACTCATGGATAAAGCTGATTAAAGGGAAAAAATCACACAGCATGGGGTTCACTAAATATTTTCTGTTTGGAAGAGAACCTCTTCAAGTCATGTAACGTGCAGGTTGGCATACTGAAAAGCAATTATAACTCTGAGAATTTCAGTGCATCCCATCAGGCTGAGAGAATGTTCAATTTGCAGGCTGTGAGCAAGGATTAACAGAAATGAAGGTAGTAGTAAGTGCCCATGTACCATTGCATTTAAATGTAATGTCATTTCAAGGGATGATAAGTAATCATTTCAGGTCTCAATAACCTCCAACAAAAAAGCCTTATTTAGCCCCAAAACACCAATTTTTAAGACTCTTCTATGCAAGTTAATGGTTTAGATAAGGGACTGGATTGAAAAAAGTTAAAAATTCCCATTCTTAAGCAAGGTGAATGCAGCTTTGATGCCAGTTTAAAGATGAAAATTTCTGCCAGGCATTTCTTAAGGCAGCATGTGCTCTCTTCATTTGTCACAGTGGCATTTTTAGTGCCACAGAAGAAACCTATAGATCTGTTAGATCAAACGTGTTATCAAACAAGCAAGAGAGTTTATACACAAATTTTGATTTTTCTCTCTAACTAACCATGATTATGTTGGAAATCAGTACTGAGACCCTCATGCTATCATTTCTGCTACAGTCTTATACTATGTTAGGCTCCAATTCCATGCTCCGAACAAGATCCATGGCATAAAACAATGACGGTCCTCCGCATTCACGGCACTATGGTTGCGGCCCATGACTTTAGACTCACTTCAGCATCTCTGCAATTGAATTTACTTGTAAGTGGAAAGTATTTCCTGACTCTAAGAAACTTTCATCACCCACTGACATTAAGCAAGTTGTGATGGGTTGACCTTGGCTGCACGCCAGGTGCCACCAAGCCACCCTATCACTCCTGTCCTCAGCAGGACAGCAGGACGATAAAATTAGAGGGGAAAAAAAAGAATCATGGGTCAAAATAAAGGCAGTTTAATAAAAGCAAAAGCAAAGGACATACATGGTAGCAAAAGGAAAACTTCCCATCAGTAGGTGATGTCCAGCCACTTCGTGGGAAGCAGGGCTTCACTATGTCTAGTGGTTGCTCCAGAAGACAAATACAATAAAAAAACAAATGCCCCTCCTTCCTCCTCCTTTCTCTTAGCTTTTATTCCTGACCGTGCATCATATGGTATGGACTGTCCCTTTGGTCAGTTTCGGTCAGCTGTCCTGGCTATGTCCCCTTCTCAAGATCTTGCCCACCTCCAGCCTACTGGTGAGGGGGTAAAAAATGTTGGAGAGACAGCCTTGATGGTGTAGGAGCACTGCTCAGCAGTAGCCACAACACTGGTGTGTTATCAACACCTTTCTAGTTACTAATACAAAGCACAGCACTATGAGGGCTGCTATGGGGAAAATTAACTCCATCTCAGCCAGACCCAACACACAAGTGTACTAGAAGATGTTAGCAAACATGAAGACAGAGGACTCCCCACCAAGCAGTCAGAAGACTGGGGAACACCATGAGGGTGAATGACAGCATCATCTTTCCAGTGACGCCCTATCCATCACCCTCAAATACAGTCCAAGAGCTGTTAGGAAGGATAAGCTTGTGGTGCAGATACTGAACTGGTAAAGATATTTTTAATTACCGGTTCATTCACAGACCCATTCAGGATTTGAGTCTTGCTGAGCTCAGCTTTTCAAATTTATTACTTCCTGCCCTCATTATTTAGGACAGCAACAGTTTGAGAAAGAGATGTTGCTCACTCACGTAGAAAGTAAGGGCAAGGGCCATGTGGCCACTTGAAAGTACAAAGGACAAGCTGAGGACTGTGGGTGAAAACACAGAGCTACTCAGGACCCACAGGGACTACAAAAACCTGAACTTTATTTGCATGCTCAAACAGTATCCTTCTCAGTCAATACTGAAGATGCTTTAGAGAACAGATATGCCCAAAAAGTTTCATTATAAAATGATATTATTTATATTATCTATTAATAATGGATTCAGCATACATGTTCCCTTCATCCACATTGATGATGCTATTTAACTCAGTATTCAGGAAAATCTGTACAAACCCAGTTTACAATCCCAAAGAATGAGATTTTTTTCCTTAGTGGCAATCTTAGAAGCCAGCTAGAAGTGGTGGTGTCCAGGCCACGCTTGTCACACCTAGTTAGTGGCTCACTTCCCAGTCCTGTTCAAAATAAACTAGAAGTTTTACATATAGAGATACAGACCTGATACAAACATCTCTGCTAATTATCATGATAATTTGAACTCCTTTAGTGTTTCCTCCATCAAAGATTTTCAAAGAGACAGATCACCAGTAGCTCTCCTTGATTTAACACAGAATACAGGAGGACTGGAGGGTAGGGGAGAAAACTCTCATAACCTATGCAAGTACAGTATAATAGGAAAAAAAAAAAAAAGAAAAGGACATAACCAGAATATAACAGGACTATTCACATTAGGGTTTTGCAAAATTTGTTCTGCAACAAGCTCACAAACATTAATAACAGAATTAAAAGGTAAAATATACTAAGGATTGCAGTAGAGTATTTCTTTCACATGGGATTAAATAAAACCAGGCATGCTTCATTTTATAAAGCACAGTGAAAATTCAAACAACTAAAAAACAAAAAAGGGGAAATTCAACAAGATGGCAATTTCAATTTAAAGTATCAATTAATGTGTCAGTTTAAAAGCCAGCAGAACTCTAGCAGTCAGCTACCTTTTATTTTCTCTAAAAAGGCCATTTTTCACCCAACAAGGGAAAAGGTTCGCCTTCTATCAGTAGTCCTCCTTGTGATGAACTTTGCATATGGAAAATAAAAAGGTGTCAATTAAAAAAAAAAAAACACCAAAACCATAAAAACCCGAAACACCTATGTTCCACTGCCCCCGTCAAAAACAGTATACAAAACAGAACCATCATTGTAAAGTTACTGTTAGGAGCCTTTATAGATACAACTGTCAGATGTGGAACAATTTGGGCAATAATTTCATAACTTTATTTTCAGATATGACAAACAGAAGACTCCCCCAGGCTCCCTAATTGCTTGTCACTTTGTTTAGACAGATCCTATTCCTTCAATACTGAATGACTAGCTCAAATGCTTTCACATATAATTATGGCTCAATCCAGGCGTGCTTCCTTAAAAACAAAGAAACTGTATATATTAGGCTAATAATCTTTTAAATGCAGAGGAAAGCTCAGCTGTGTATTTTCTTACTCTCTTTAAACTAAATTCAGATCCTGCTTAGATTTCTGCTCATTCACGTCCCATTTTAATACACAAACTCCCACATGTTTTATCTCTTCAACAAAGCAATTAATAAAGCGTGGCTCAAGTCATTAAAGGTTTATTTTATGCCCCTCTAAATCCCTTGAGATAAATAAGAACTGATGTTTATTTTGAGCCTTTTGAAATCTGAATCATTTCTGCAAAGTCCTGCAGCCCTGAAACCAAAATCTAATTACCTGCAAGTGTTCGCACACATAAGTATACATTCAAACTCACTCCCCTATGTGGCAAGCTTTTTAAAGATCAAAGAGTTACCTCTAGCCTTGAGGCTCCTTGTTTGAAAATGCACGTTAACATTTAATGGTGTCACACACCAAAGCCCTGCACATTGCTTTGAAAACGTATCCCTCAATGGTGGAAGTAGCTTTCCTCCCTACTAGCACTAATCAAAGGGACCAGGAATATATCTTCAGAAGATCCATGGCCAAGGCTGCCACCCCAAGAAATGCAAAGCCCAGTTGTCTCACAAGTGGTTATTTGCAGCATCCTAACTCAGTACATCAGCCCAATGAAAAGGCATGAAGGATCTGTCCCCTTCAATTTTGCCCTGGAGGAGTCAATGAACTCTTATTCCTTTTCTTGCAATTGAACAGAATCACTCATTAAACTCAGAATCACAGAATGGTTGAGATTGGGACAGGCCTCAGAGGTCATCTTGTCCAGTCCCCCTGCTCAAGCTGGGTCCCCCACAGCAGATTGCCCAGGACCATGTCCCGACTCATGTTGGTGCTGGTAAGGCTTCTACCTAACCCTTAGGAGCAGAGAAGCAAGGTCCACTTTGTAGGTTCATTAAATCTATCCTGTCTTACAATAGAACATGGCATTCAGGAATAAAGAAGCTCCTCTGGTGTCCTGATGGGCTGTAGCCTGGAGAAACTGTGGTAAAGCCATCTTCTGTGTCCTACTAAGCTGAATGGAAGTCGGAGAGCTTCAGATAAACTAATTCTTCAGGACAGAAAAAAATGTTAATGATAATAACATCTCAAAATTTTTGTTTATATGGTAACGTGGCGCATTAGGCTACGTCTAAAGAGACGATGATAGGGAATTTGTCATGTGTCTTTGGGGAAGGGTTAAGGAGGGCAGATAATCTTCTTCTCTTCATTTGTATTCTCTTCATTTGTATTCTTCCTATCTGTTTTCTTATTTTCTTGGGGAAAAAAAAAAATTCAGTTCCAAATCAGCACACTATGTAATTGCTTAGATTTAGGTGTTTATTTGGGTAGGTTTGTTCATCGGAGATACATCTAAAATATGGAAGGATTCAGGAATATGCCTCAATAACAGTAGGGGGGGGCGTGATTTGGTTTTTTAAACTCAGGGACTTTCAAAATTGTGAAAGAAAGAAAAGAAACAGGTCAGAAAGTTAATTCTAAGGCATATTTCCCTGTTACACTCATTTTTAATTGTATGAATTCTGTGTTACCCAAAAGATGCTGAAGTTGGACCATGTATAATTAGAGGCATAAAAGATATCACACTGGCTTTTGCTACTCTTCAAATTGCTCTTCTCACCTAGATTGGTAATAAAGAGAATAGCGAGGGAAAGCAGTCGAGCCCCTCCCAGCAAACCCATGAAGCTCCAGAATGACCTGAGCAGTCCCTGTCACACACTCATCCCTGGAAGGTTAAGTGGGTTTTGATGAAGCCATCAGCTTCAGCCACAAGGAGCTTGAGCCAATGCCAAATGAGGTCAAAGGGATTTTTTTCCCCTCCATTAGCTTCAATGGGCTCTGAATGAAACCCGGTGGGCTCAAGCCAGTCTACTAATTGTAAAGGGAATTAGAATCCCAGTAAATCATTCCAAGTATGGATACTTGAAACCAGAACAACAAAGGGAAATTACATGATCCAATGCATACCACTGCGTGAAGCACTGAATTCATGCCAAAACCATGATAATGTTGTCCCAGAACTTAGGAATACCACCTCAGGCAATGCAAACCAGCACCTAGTATACCAGGTTAATTCCTGTCCCCTTGAATTCCAGAGCAATAATTCCTCATAAATCCAAGTGACTTTTTATGTAGTCACATCAACCCCCCTAAATAGCCTCTCTCACTCTCAAAGGTAATCTACTTTTCACAAAAAGATTTCAAAAGTTCATGTCTATTGGTATAAAGCAGAGACTGATTCAAAGGCCATGAGACTATATCTTTCATGAATAAAAAGTATCAAGTGAGAAAGGTTTATATGGCCATATATAATTCTATTTTTTAAATAAAGCTAGGCCAGTTTGCTAACCAAATTCACAGCACAGTGACAGACAAGCTGTTGCCATACGGAATTTCCCAATTGAACCATTCTTTAAATGTTGGTCGCCAACATGATGCTACTTGGCAGTTATTTAGTTAATAACTGGAGGATGCCCATAGTGTTTTGTCATTGCCCTGGCTAATGCTTAAATATAATCAGAGTCACGTTATTTCAGAACAAGTCCCCATCCCTGTGACATTCACAGATACTCTCTGCAGACCGTTGTCCTAGCAGGATTTCACACAGTAATGTCTGTGGGCAGCACATATGAAATCATGCCAAGCCTAGTTAAATGAACTGAAGCAAGTCCAAGCTTGTTTGTTATTCAAATAACATACAGCAGCCCTAACTGAAGTAGGGACCATGCAGGGTGGAAAAGCATACAGCAAGAGACCACTTTGGAACGGTGCTTTATATGACATAAAGCATGCCCCCCCTTTCTCTGGCAAGGCATGTTACTTTATCTCCACATTGCAAACATGGAAATGAGACAGGAGACAAGGTCACACAGAAATCCTTTGGGATAAGTGGGAATTAAACTTCCCTCCAGAGCCCCACAACACCAAGCAGCTCTGCCCCCATTACTGCGTTTTCTTGTTCTAGTAGAACTGCAAGAACAAGTCATTTGAAACTCAAATGCATGAAAAGTGCTAGAACTGAGCCTGGGAAAAGGATGGGGAAACTAAAGAAAATTAAGAATACTGGCATTAGGAAAGTTGAATAGGATAAATACAATGAGAAGAGGACAAGCCAGAACAGTTATAAACTTCCACTTTTAAAAGAGCTCAGATCTGTTAGTATAGTATCTGAATGAAGCAGAACGGAGTGCTATGGGGATGTGGTAAAGTAGAAGCTAATTTAGGTACATGTCTAGAGCTTAGGTTGATTAGGTCATTCACAGCCTGAAGCTTTCTGGCCATAATAAAGCCTATTCCAAACCATCCCTGCTGTGTCTCACTTCTGTTTATTTGACTAGTCCTGTTCAAGGTCCAGATTTGGCAGAGCCTCTGTTCCCCCCAATGTGCATTTCATTTCCAACCATCTGCTGAAGACTCAGAGCCTCCTCTCTGAAATTTGAAAGATTTAATGACAATTAGCTTGAAAATACTCTTTTTAATTTTATTAACAGATTGAAGAATCAAGAAAATTCACCAGGGAAAAATTTATTAAATAGCATTGCCTTTCCCCATCACTAGACATGCCTACCAAGCAGTACGTACAAGGCACATATGGGTAGCTGCAAAGCACTTTGAATTCAGAGCTACCACATTAATCCTGTAAGAATAATCATGACGCCCAACTTGTGCTATTATATAGCTTTACTGACTCAAATAAGACCTTGTGGAGATACACTAAGCCATATGCAAGTCACTCAGCAGAATCTTGTTATTTGGTGTCAAGTCCCCTAAAGCTGGCCCAAGCTGCCAGCTCCTGCCCCCTCCAAAATATCAAATTCAACAAATATTAGGGGGAAGCATGTCCTTACACCACTGGTCTGAGAAGCTCAAGTTGAATAAGACTTCACCTGGAAAGTTTCATCTCTACACAATATATGTACAATATGGGACAACTTCCATACTTTGAATCATTTTTACTTTTTAAAAAACAAAGCCACTCATTAAGCTTCCTTGTTTCAAGATATCCATAAATTCATGACATTTCCATATGAGTCAAAGGCACTTTGCTTTCTTTTCTTGGAAACTGCTTTTTTTTTTTTTTTTTTTAATACACATTGTCAGTGCACACATTCTCTCTCAGATTCATAGTAATTCATGTCACTGGCAACCTTTAGAAACTTGACTCATACTGTTAATGTAGTAAAACAAGGCAGACATGTAATTATGCCCTGAAAATAAAATCTTTTGTAAGCCTTAACAACATCTCAGACATCGATTGGATTAGTTGCACCTGTCAAAACTACAGGCGGTCAGCTATCTCTCAAGAATGCCCATCTACTCGAGAGTTCATGTCTGACTACTTACATTTCTTTCAAAGGAGAAATTACTTCTTTTGGTACATTACGAAGCCAAAATATTTTATTTTTCTCCAGTTGGAAGAGGCATCAGATCTTTCCCTCAGCAAGCTTGTACCCAACTCTGCCTTACAGACCCAATGGAGAGGTATAGCTCCAGCCTATGGCCAGATTTATTCATGGCTCAGATTCCGCCATGTACTCCATGGGCCCAACCCGCTGGCTCTGCACAGGACCATCCAGACCAGCGCAACTCAAGTCTGAGCTCAAAAACAGCTTCTCCATAAAAATCATATAGGACAGGACTCTGGAGCTAGAGCTGGAGGAGAGGCAGCACTTCAGAAAACTTTGTATACAAAACGAATCTAGAGTACTTCTCCAGGTCTGTTTACTTTCCAGCCCTCTGAATTATGTCAACTGGAAACTTCCAGTTTTAATGGGCCAAGGACAGAAGTCAAAAGGCGAGTTACCTGTGTTCAAACCAGGTACATTTTTCAAAAACAAGGCACAAAGTCTTGCACGCATCTCCACTTCCCACAAGTCAGCATTTGTGCAGTTTCCCTTACCGAGAGCACAACTTTATTATTTTTGGAAGCGTAGAGGAAGGAGGTTGGATTTTGGAGCTAACAGAAAAGTAATAGCTAATAAGCCAAGCAACTGCAGCGTGAAAATGACAGGTGCAAAATTGGCTTCTGCATTTCCACGCCAACCCGAGCATGCTTACTCATTCAGAATTAAGCTTTTCACACCTTACATAGTCCAAACGGATTTCTGGCAACGTTTGCCATCATAACACTTCTCTTAATAGCAGAGACCTCAGTAAGAAAAAGTGCCTTTTGATCACACAAGTAGGGACTAGGTCTCCATGTCCTGCTTTGATATTTTATATTATTTTTTAACAACTAACAAACAGGTTTGGTTTTAACTTCTTCCTTTAACTAAGTAGCATTCCATAGCTCAACAAATACCCCATAAAAATACAGGTAATTAGGACAAGTGGAAAAGTTTTACAATTTTACAACTGCTCTTATTTTGAAAACTAGTTCATTTCCAGTCTTGCAAATCAGTCCTTCTCTTCCAACACATTCCATAATTTTTTTGCATGCAATTTCAGTAACATGTAGTTTAAAAAAACTCAAATATTGTTACATTTTCCTATCAACTTGGCATGTGAAATAAGCTGTACTTATCTTTCTCTACCTCAACAGGTTGGTTACGGAGAAAACTCCAATCAATATCTAGGACGGAAAAATATTGCAGTGAACTAGAAGTGTCCAACACTTGTTTTAACAAACTTCAAACATAGCTGCATTCCTCTCCTGGGGGAAGAAACATGAATATGTGTGTATTTAAATCCCATGGATATTCTAGAAGGAATTTCCACTTGAAGAACATATTTTAACCAAATACTTCCATAGAAAAACGTTTTTTTAAATTTTTCATTTTAAGAACTTGTGCTGGAAATCTGAATTATCTTCACACAGCTCAGTAATGGACCTGCCATTTACATGTTTGATGGAAGTAAAGGTTACATTTCTCATTTCATCATCTGACTCGAACAAACTACGGACTGGAACCTATTTTTAGCTCAGACCTGGAACAACCTGGCACTCCAAAAAACAAAGTTTGATTTTAAAACCAACACATTCTTTTTGTGAAACTTACCAAGCAATATTATTTGCATTGTTTTTTGTTGTGGTTTAACCCAGCAGGCAGCTGCTCCTTCACTCCCCTCCCTCAGTGGAATGGGGGAGAGAAATGGAAAAAGAAGTGAAACTCATGGGTTGAGATAAAGACAGTTTAATAAACAGTGGAGGAAAAGAATAACACTAATAATGATAAGAGAACATACAGAATATGCAAAGCAAGTGATGCACAATGCAATTACTCACCACCCACTGACTGACGCCCAGCCCGTCCCCGAACAGCAATCACAGCCCCCCAGACAACCCCCGCAAACGTGACGTCACACAGTATGGAACAGCCCTTTCACCAGTTGGGGTCAGCTGTACTGGCTGTGCCCCCTCCCAGCTTCTTGTGCCCCTGGCAGGGCAGGGGAAGCAGAAAAGTCCTTGACTAGTATGAGCACTGCTCAGCAACAACTAAACCATCAGAGAGTTATCAACATTCTTCTCATCCTAAATCCAAACCACAGCACTACGGCAGCTACTAGGAAGAAAATTATCTTTATCCCAGCTGAAACGAGGACATTCTTGTAAGTTATCCAGGACTAGGCCATGTTTAATTCTTACTAATTTCTTATTACGTCTTATCTTTTATATTTGAAGATGCTTGTTTCTGTTCTTAATGACTATTAACATCTATAGTCAGCAGCCTCCATCCCTATTTTGCACTAAACCATAGCTCCCACCAACCTCTGGGACCCAAAGATCATTTACATCATGTTGTCCTGAAGCTCTTTATGGTCCAGCCAAACCTCAGCATGCTCTCTGGTGAGAGATGACAGCCTGCAGAGCAGGTCCTTCCAAAGAGCTCCTTCCTCCCTTCTTCCCAATGGATCAGGCAGCATCTGGCTTCACAATGAAATCTTCTCAGACAAGCTGAAGCCTCCTTAAGCCTGAAGAAAGCTCTGCCACTACTGCTTTTGGCTCATCTGTTCCTTCCTTCTGGAAAGCACCACCCAGTGGAAGCACCTTGTGTGTTGCTGTACAGCAAGGTACCTTTGCTGCCACTGGGAATCGGCTATCAGTGATAGAGAAACACATGACAAACACTTTCAGGACCTCCAGATGTGCCTCTACAATGTGACATCGCAGACTCACAGTGGCGTGAGAGACCTCTCCTACTGTGACAACATGCTCCAAGCCACCACTCGTTTGCTTTACCTCCTAGTCTCTACTGTTTCATTCCTTCATTTTTGCTAGACTTGCTAGAAGATGGACCATCACATAACATCCCAAGTAAGTTTGCCTTTAGACTATTTCTTCATGATTTTGCAGATGATTTCATCAGCATGCAAAGGAAGAGAATTACAGGTCTCCGATTTGCTGAACTAGAGGTGCCAAATGCTGTCACTGACTTTTTCCACCAAGGCATTTCACTGCAGGCTTCATTTCATTACCAGTTCCAAAGACATGAATACAAATCCCAGAGGATTCATTTATACTTGGGATTAGTCCCAGCAGGCTATTAGTTGTGGATGGAACGGAAAGAAACGCCTGATAATCCATCTCACACAGTCTCTCTCCATATCTAGATCTATACATTTCTGAGGCTTGAAGGGACTGTTACATTGCCTTGTATAATAGGTCCAGCATAACTCAGGCTCCACACCTCTGCACAGCCATTCTTACATCAAACACAATAGACTGTTGTCAGATAAAGTGCTGGAAAAATTATCTGAGGTTTGGGGATTTTTTGAGGGGTTTGGTTTGTCTGTTTTAAATTAGGATAGGTGTTTTTTTTAAAAAAAGAATAGCAAATTACAAAAAAAAAAGATACAAGAAGGAATTTATAGTATTTTTTTAAAATGCACGAGGAACATTTTTTTAATGTGCAATCTTGTGCTTCCTTCCTGCATGAATTACTGTAATCCAACCATTATTTTCATCTCTGAACATTTGCAGGGTCAGCACTGACTATATCCAGCTCCCCAAAGGCAATTCTGAAAATGTTCCTTCCTGCACTTTTCCTGCATAAGGACCCTAACAAAGGTGTTATTTAAAGACCCCTCCAAGCCGCTGAATGACATTGCTATGTAAATGAGCAAAAGTAAAGCTGTGATGGTGAGATGAGGCGGGGGGGGGGGAGAAACAAGCACAGGCTCCTGTGCATGATTCAGCCCTTTACATTTTTCATGGGAAGAGCAAATGCATGTCCCTATGAACTCTGATACATCCCATATCGGTCAAGATCTCCAAACACTGATACTTCTATGTCGCATTGCGGACTCTGGACTCCTGCTGATAAACAACCAGGAAAGGGGATGTGAAGAGATGGATTAAGATTTTTAAAATTAAAACTAAGCTGATCTTGTATTTGGTTGCTATTTTAGGGAGGGGAAAACACAAAACCAAACAGTAAACCTTGGTGCTGATACGACACTAAGCTGAAACCATCAGGAAGCCACATCAGTTCTCCCCTACCAAAGCCAGCAAGGTTTGTTCCTGAATATTATGCAACTCGAAGAAGGATGTGTAGAACCAAACATGGTCTCTTCGCACTCCACGGATAGGACTGCAACATGCAGAATTTTATGGCCAACAAAATGGTCAGATAAATGTGCTCAAAGTGCAGTAGTGTCTAGATTATTTTCCCACTTCCAAAAAAGGTGTAAAAAAAAAAAAAACCACACACCAAAAAGGAAAAATCCAAAAACTTTCACCTAAAACCAAAAAGCAACAACATTCTCTCTCAGTGTGAAGTGCATGGAACATCTGCTTTTCTTGAGTAGTATTTTTTCCCTCCAACTCCTCACCTCACTTTTCCGTGAGGAATAAGACTGAGAAAGGAAATTTAAAAAGCAAATTAGGAAAAGACTAAACCCTGACTCTTTCAAGAACTTAAAATTTTAAGCAATTAAAAATAAAAAAATTGCCAGAGAAACAAGAAACCCACATTTTAGAATATTTAAAAAGTCTGGTTTGCCCTTTGATTCACTGTCATCAAGTTGCAAACACCTATTCACCTTACAAAACCAGAGTCTACAAACATAACCAATGAATACTCTAGGTCATTAATCTTTCTTATTCTATCTTCCTATTTCTCTTCTTCTTGACTATTTCAAATAGAGGTGCTATGCTTCTTCACACTGGAAGAGCAAGATGTAGGAGAGGGTAGCAAATTTTGAATTTTAGTACCTTTCACAGAGAACTGAAATAACTTTAAAAAAAAAAAAAAGAAACAACCACCACAAAAAAGCTCATCCCAGGAACTAATTACTAATTAGACACATCTTCCACTTTATTTTGTATTCTCCAAAATGCAACTCTTCAGAATGTTTTCTTTCTGCGTACCTAACTTCTGGATTTTTGAACTCAAACACATACAAATGCAACCATTCACTTTCTCTTAGCACAAAATCAATCATCCATCACTCCCAGCAAATTGAACATAGCCCCAAGTGTTATGTGAGCCCTGTAAAACTGCCTATAGAAGCCACACAAGTTTCTACCTCCAATTTTAAACGAAAACAGTTTAAAGAGGTTTAACAACATCAAAGCACCTATTTCCACCACCACCCTCCCCTGTCAAGAATGCTTCTGTTATTTTTCATTTCTCTGCTATTTCAGGTATTGGGTCTAAAAGACAAGTGCCACACAGATGCTTAAACGAGAAATATTGCAAAAATTGTTCCTGGATAAAACAAACAAACCAACCCCCATTTTTATATGCTTTGTGGTAGCAGCTCAAAACCAGGCATCCGTAATTGATACTTCATTGTGATTATCAATTCAGAGATGATGCATAGCACATAGCAAAACACAGCACAGCCCTGCCTACATGGAGCACAACATACTTACAGTACGATAGGAAAAATAGGTAATAATTGTAAAGGAGATGTCAGGCCCAGTTTTGTTGATATCTACATTTGGGCAGACTCAGGCAAAGCAATCCCTCAGGGAACGTGAACAAAATGCAGATCTTTCAGGTTCATCCCAAAAGTGTTTCAAGCAGTGCTGGAAATAGCAACAGCTGCTACTATTAGGAAACCATGAAGGTGTTGATGTCCCAACGAATACAGCTCTCGAGAGAAAAATACACCTCTCTTTTTCCACCATTCAAACTTCTTCCATTCCTTTGAGGCTGAATGAACACGGCTTGGTGAAGGACATTCACGTGTGAGGACAAGCTCATGAGACAAAAGTTCTAAGGAAAAGCCATGTATTAGTAACTAGCATATGCTAACATACTTGGTCACTCAGCAAAACATGTCTTGTCTTCAGTCTTACTATTGAGATCTACCACGACAAGGTGAGCTTTGACTAACAGCTTGACTGGTTATAATCAGATTCATATATCCTGGGGTGCCTTTCTGTCTTGCTCTCATAAGACAGGCCTCAAAAGGTGAGCATTTGCCCTTCATTGCTCTACAGCTAAGCCTATCCAAATCTACATTTTTAGTAAGCTTTCTCTTATTAGAGAGTCAGCTTATTGCCTTGGGAATACTTAATTTTAAGCTGAAATATGATGGAAAAAATTCCAGTCCAGCCCAAAATGTGAGGGGGTAGGGGAAGAGGAAAAACACCCTCCTAAGGGCATATGGTACAGTGTTTTCTTTTGGTTTGCTACTTCCTACTACTGTTTTTTACCCACTTTTAGAAACAAAGATGTTTCAAAGGGCAGTTACTTTGGTTAACATTTTTCTGAAAATCTTTATTCTTCAAATCATGTGACTGGGTGATAACCTCAGCAGCAGCAGCACTTTTACTGTGGTCATATTGAAGAGACTACATTTATGTCAGAAAAATTCTTCTACGGGCTGTGCACAATGTCTTTCTGGGGAATATCTCTTTTCAGTAAAGAGTAAGACCTATTGGTCTCAATGTATCTCTGGGGCAAACTCCAGTGTGGCTTTTGTTTGCGCACTGCTTTAATTTATTCAGGTATTAAGTAGGAGAACAGAAAACGCAATTTCCCCACTGAAAGCAGCTTATTCACCATGAAGTAACAGATAGAACCCTTCATCTTCATCAAATTCACCTGCATACCTTGGCAATCAGCTTGTCATAATGAAGGCTGCCTTTGGCTGCTGATTTACCTCTGCTCACCAGATATTGCCTAGACCAATAAAAAACAAAAAAGAAACCATCTCTTGGTAGTCCTGAAAGTTATCACTCATGCAGGATTTTGTGTCCTCTCTGTAACTCCGGCTCGTTAAAATGTATTTATCATCACCCATATTTCTGCTAAAAAGTAACAGGGATCTCAATTATCTTAAAGCTTGTTTTAGCTTAAGACAAAACTGAACAAAGAGTTAAGAAGGAAAAAAAAGAAAACGGAAAAAAAAGAAAGAAACAACATAGCAGTTGATTTAGATTTGCACACTGGGGTAGTTACCTTGTTTCATACCTTTAAGAGAGTTTCATTGCACAAAACAAAAACCCTCCGAGGTCCGAGCTGGACTTCAATGTACTTAATCACTGTCAACACAGCAGTGAATATTTCCATAGTGAACACTGAGTGGCGAAGTGGAGCTTCGCACAGATAACGATAGCAATCAAAGCACACATGGACTACAAGCAGGGAGCTATTTCACTGGAGAGCACTTTCAAGCGATTCATTGCTATAGAGAAGTAAGTAAATTTGGGAGCACATTTAGAGCTATTTAAAGGTGCTATAATCAACAGCTAGTGCATTTTTTTAAATAGACGAAAGGTCCCAAAGTCCCAGAACTGCCAGAATAATGATGTTTGTGAAATGCTGGTTAGACCTTCTTGAATCTGAAGTTTTTCATGACATGTCCCTAGGACCACTGGCTACAGCGGGGGTCCTAGGTCACTCAGCACACAACAAAAATCAAAGCCTGTGTAATAAAGTCTGTCGGGTGAATGACTCAAAAGGTCATCATCCTCAGGAGTTTTTCTACATGACATCTCCTCTTTGATCATGTTGGAAAATATGTAGTTGGTACCACAGAAAGTAGAAGAGAAAGGCACTTTCAACCCTCACCTTTGCCCAGGAGATCCTGTAGTTGGCTGAAAAAGTAGCAAGACAGTTTCTAACAGGTATTCCTACATGGAAGGGTTAAAGCTTACACAAATGTGCTTGCTATCTGCAGAGAAAGGCTTAGCCCCAAGATGGGCAAGCACAGAGGTTTGAGAGGGCTGACCTTCATGGATCTGCTGGTCAGCAAGGGGTTTCCTCAATTCAGAGATCATAACTAGTTTTCTGCTCTCACCCCCTCACTCTGCGCTGAGCAGCCTCTGATACTGCCACCCGTTCACTGAACAAATCTGAAGTAACATCGTATTATATTAACTTTTGCTTGCAAGTTATCCTAGTTACAGCAAGATCCAGGCTTTAAGGGCTCAGTCCTGAAAGTGCCTTCACCACCCTGGAGCTCTTCTCATCTAGCTGTTAGGCAAAGTAACCACAGAGATGGCTTAATTAACTACTTAGGGACTTCCCAGAGTGAAGGTGGGATACAGACCAGTGTCAGCTCTGATTTATCCCTGTTTTCAGTCTCCTGTGTACAAGGCATTAAGTTATTAATTGGTTTAAAGGTATAGATTGGATGAGAGAAAGAATAAGCATATCGTTCATTACTGTTATTGATTGCTTTAGTTTTAAAGATAGCTTTGGATACAAGAACTGTAATTATTTTTTTTTTACATCACCTTCCTTTCCAACTTAATTGCTGCAAAAAACTTTTTCAACAAAACAGCTCAAAGCATGTGTTCTTTAAAAATCACAGTAGGAACAACAACAACATAAAGATTACATTTTCATTTGTCTGCCAAGATCTACCTGACCTGGATGAAGATCTTAAAACAAATATTCTACAATATGCATGTCTGCAGGGAGCAAAGATGAGCACAGTCAGTCTGAAGTAAAGTACCAGTTGCTGAGACCTAAAAATCAAATTTATCAAAGATGCACTAAAGTTCTGTTAATCCTCCAAAAGCCATGAAGGTTTTAGGAGGATTTTAGTGAAAGGAAATTGGAGCACTTCTGCCTTCAGACAAATTAGGACAGAGAATCTTCTCCTCCACTTAGTTGGTCTTATATTATCAGATTCAAAATGGTATCTTAATTTCTATTGTCACTCACTCCCAAGGTCTGCAGAAAATGGTGTTTCAAGACACTTGTTATCATTTAAGCAAGTATAAGCACAAGTACACCTGAAAGTCAACTGATTTTATATTCTCATATTAGTAAAATTCAGTTCTAACTTTACAAGCCTGATACTGATTTAAAGTAATTTTTTAAGTGAGAACTAATAAATATGTATGGCATTCATCATCTGAAACATGGTTGCACTTTCTTCCAGATTGCAATTCACCTCTGCAGTGAGAAATATGACTTGAGGGTTTTAATTTCTTCTGTTAAACAATAAATTATACAAAGGTAAACAAATTAGACGTCTGCAGCTTCTGTTCCTAGCTCACACTACAGAAGGAAGATATTCTGTCATGCTATTGTACAAGAATTGTATTGTATTTCCAGTTTCAACCAGAACCTTGAATCATCCAAGCTGGATAAAGCTAGAAATGAGCAAGAGTACACAGTAAGGTGTATCGTTATTTCTTCTGAATATGTCTAACTGATTTTAAATAATGATGCTGTTGTTCCTAATAACAGTGTGAATCACAAAGTATCAATATATATCCACATCTCCTTCAAATACAAGCTGTGTTGCTGGGAACCCAGCTTGACATATTTCCATCCTCACATCAATTACTTCAGCCAAAAGACCGACATGACATATTTAGGATGGATTTATTTTTATTTAATGCTCAGCAAGCAACCAGGGACAAGTCCTGAACTATGAATGAGATAGTAGAGGATACTGCAAACACATCATTAAGTTCAGCACAATACTTCAAGTGATAATACTAAAGTTATTTTTTTTCTTCTTTACATCTAATTCCCTTATGGTATAATACTACTAAATGGCAGTTAAGATCACCTTTCTACATTTCTAGAGCTCTCTGGAAAGTCTCTGTCATGACTTCCTCAGCAAAAAGAAGCCCCAAATTCCTCTAAGGTAAGAATATGACCCACTAAATTTAAATTTCTAGAACTATGGTAAATTTAAAGCTGGTAGAAGGAGAGAGATTGGCTGCAGTGAAAATTAATTTCTCTGTATACTTGGAGAAAGATGAAATAAAAGGTAGTTAGAGCAGGACTAATTTTCCCCTTGCAGAGCATTATTTTCATCTTCACCCAGACCTTCAGCCTCAAAGCTGACTGAAAGTATACGAACGAGGTGGCAAAGATATATGAAGAAGAATAAAACCCTCAGCTAATCCAGAACTATTAGAAACAAACAAACAAAAAAGCCACACAGGCCTTGTCCCTGTGAAATTTTAGTTTAACTTCTTATAGACTGAAACAAAAATGCTAAGTTGTCCTACAGGCGTAATCTTCTTTCTAATTGAAATATATGCAACTGTTACAGAGCTCCGCATTATTAAATGTAACTCAGTAATACAATTTGCCTTGGTGAGAGCTGTATAATAACCAAAATGAAATATCACATATGATGTTTTAATGAGGATTATGGCATGTTAATTTTAAACTGAACAATAGGGCGTGTAATGTAATCCATGCCCTGTGTACAGTTCAACAGCTGCTAACGTGCTGGACTGGTTCAAACTTGTGCCTGGCAGATAAATAATGAGCCAATTACAGAGCTGCTTGGTGCACCTATCTATGGTGTCTCCTACTTTTTTGAACGTTGAAATGAAGTCATGAGGGCCCCATTCAACACCTTTCTTCTTCTTTCGTGCTTCTACAATGAGGACAATGGTTACAGTCCCAGCGTTCTTTCCTGTCTCTGTTTTATCTTGGAAGCACATAAATCAACTGCCCAATATGAACAATATTGACTGGTCTTTATGAAGAGCTTCAGCTATTTCTAAATAAAAGTTTATTTTTCATCCCACATGTAAAGTTCCAGGAAAGTTGTTATTCTTCTATACTACTGTGCAAGCCTGAAACCAGTTCCTCAAAGTCATTTAACAGGCGATGGTTCAAAATGATAAAGGCAATCATTTCACATGGTCCAGGTACAGTTTTAGTTCACACTGCTAATACCCCCCAGCAAACAGTTCCCACAGAGTACAGAGCTCTACAGTGTGAAGCCTAAGCATGAAACACCACGAAATGCTACTCCTAAGGGAGCAGCTGTTGAAGATATGGTTCACACCAAAACTTGGTATCACCAGTAAAAAACAAGACAGCAAGACAGGCTCTCCTGAGGCGCAGGCCAAAGCTGCCATGCTTTCTAGAAAAACCTGGATGCTGGAGTTGCAGATAAAGTAGGAGCTGTATTCAAAGATAACATTTGGTTTCAGGGGAAAAAAAACAAAACAAACAAAAAAAAACCACCAACAAAAAAACCAAAACAAAACAAAGCACAACAAAAAAATCCCCCAAAAGCAAACCCTGCCAAGAGCTCCCAGAAAAGCCATGCAGAACACACTCCTTCTCTTGCAGCAGGGTCACGCTTAAGTGGCTTCAGCTAGAGCTAAACCTTGCTCTGCAAGGCCCTGGCCATTGCAAAAAGACAAACGGGGATGCAAACCTTGACAGTGTTGATGCTTCCCTCCTCTGTAACCCATGTATGTTCAAGCCTGAACCTGGTGACCCCTTCAGCAAGCTCCTCACTTGAAAATGGCATCAACAGGACATATTATTTTATAAAAAAATAAAATAAAACCCACCAAGTTAAGGTCTGTTTCATCACAGGAATGCTAAGTAGCTGAGTTCTCAAAATCCGTCACTCCCCCCTGCATTTTCAGATGCTTACATGACAAGCAGCAGGCTAATGTAAAACAAAACCTCTTTTCATGCTAGGAGCTTATTTTAGTAAGGCTTATGACATATCCTGTTTCATCTAAATAAAACAAAAATGTCATTAAAAAGGACAGAAAAATGCCTACCCCCACAAATACACAGGAGGAATGACTGATACTTCCCTCCCAGCTTAACTATCAGAGGAAATATGGAAATTTTAAAGGTTGGGTGGGTTTTTTTAAAAGATTGAAATTTTTTTTTTTTTTTTTAAAAGGAGACCTTTTTACATGGATAAATGCTTCCTTATATCCTTTTAATAGTAGAGCTCTAACATGTCTAAAACTAGAAGTAGTAAACAGAAAAAACAATTCCTCACAGTCCAACATGGGTGAAATTCAAGAGAGGTTTTTCAATGGTTCTGCCCTTTCTTCCCCAGGAATAGAGAGCTTTCTGAGGCGGTATACACAGATATGCCCCCCAAACCCAGTAGGTTCGCTATGATTTTTTCCTATGCCAATCTAAAGGTTTTTCTTTGGAAACGAAATATGAAGCTGTAGAGGACTTCTCTTCAGCTTAAAATTTCAAGCAAAGAAAGATGAATTTGCAGGAGAGATAATTTAAAATGAGAAATTCATTTACATGACCAATTTTGAAAAAGCAACAATGAGTCTGGTAAAAAAAATACTGTTATCTTTCAGAGACTTGATCAGGTTTTGGTGATTTTGTTTGGTTGGTTTTTAATTTAAAAAAAAAAAAAAAGGGTTTTTTTCCTTGAAAGCTCTGACTCAGAAAGAGAAAAACCTTAACTGATAGTTTCCATATCTAAGCACCAGCTTCCAAACTGTTACCAGTAAAACATATGCTACCTACTCCCTTCAGCTCCCTCCCCAAAATTGCTTCCCTTCTCTGTTACTCTAAGAGGTTGTAAATTGAGGTGGGATGTGCAACTTCTTACCCCTTTTTCCTCCCACACTGCAGGCTGAAAACAATAAGCCAGATGGAAGAGAGGTTTCTCTATGGGACCGCAATGGAGATAGAAAGCCACCAGCTTACCCACCTCAGAGCCACAAAGCTGCTGAGCTACAAGCCTCAACCCAGGCAGGCAACCTCCCACTAAAAACTCCCCAAATGCATCGGAGTTGTAGATGGTGGACAGGGTGCAAGATGGCTTTCTTCCATTCACAGAGTCCTACTTCCACTCAAGGTTCTCCCTGGTGTTCAGAGACATCAGGAGAGACGTTCTTGAGTTGACTCATCCTGTAGACCCTCCTCAGCTTCCCCAGGCACGCTGCATTGCATTCAACAACAAATCGGAATGAACTTAATGGCTGTTTTGAATGATTTAGGATTAAATGAACAGGGCATAATGTAGTTAAACATGCCAGGAATGAACAATGCAGAATGTGGCTGTATATAGCTGTCAGGAATTAAAAAGGGAGGCTGCAAGAATGTTTATTATTTGCATCAGCAGCTGGTTACTATAGAAGGGAAAAGCTAAGTTCCTTGGAAACATGCTTGACTTCTCGTGCAAATATTGAGCAACTGTATTACAGAAGCACAACCACTCCTGATACAGTCAATGTAAGAACGAGAGCGTCCAACACTGCAGGTTTTCTGCTGCATAATTCAGAGTGCATTTGCCTTCTGTTATAAACATATGAACAGAAAATAGAATTAAAGGGAACCAGTCCTTGTGGTTTCCACTCAAACACACTTTTCACCCTCAATACTTGCATGCACTGAACTCTACCACAAGTAACCAGCAACACTAATAATCTAAGCTTTCCTTTGCCAATTGACTTCCAGCTCCTGGAGCACCTGAACCTCCTTTGACAAGGACAGGGCAATACGGAGCAAGTAAAACAGGGACCATCTCGGCTTTATCCTTCCAGCCCTAAAGATCCAGACTGACTGAACATCATACCCTCTCCACAAGGACCTGGCCTTTAGGAAGGAGACTGCAAAGAGACATCATCCAGGACTGGCAGGTGGAGGCAGTTCCCTTCTCTTTTTAAAGAGAAGCTTAGTTCTAGCTGAAGCACGTGCACATTAGTATAGAAGACAATCACAAACAGGATACAGGAATCTTTTAAGTTTGGCAGAAGTTCTTTTCTCAGTGCGGCTGTATGACCAAGAAAGAAGTGTTTTCAAAAAGGCTTAATTTCATTTTGCGAGATATGCAACCCACTTCTGTAACACTGGAAGTTGTTATTGACATATTAGGAAAACAAACTCTTTCC
>NW_009260595.1:1454573-1473970 GCF_000687185.1 Egretta garzetta | reverse complement strand
AACAATAATAATGCAGTTCATTTATAAAAATAAACAGAAAAAGAACCTCTCTTTTCTCCAGATTTTGGGAAAAAAAAGAACCAAACAAACCACAAACCAAAACCTTAACTTTTAACTCTGGAGACTGTAACCAGTTCTGCCAAAAATCCAAACTGGTTTAAAAACCACTTTAAAAATAAGAAGTTTAAAACACACAGTAAGATAACACTTGTAACAGCTTCTGGGACAGCCCAGAGATGGTTCAACACACTAAAAAGGAGTGATTTCTCCTCCATAGGAGAAGGAAATAGCAGCTATTTTTTAAGTATATTAAAATTTGCATTTGCTCTTGAGGCTTTATCCTGCTACAAGACAACAGCATAATACAAAGGCACAGTGATAACCATGCTTCATCAAGGAAGAGAAGCACTGCAGAAATGATACATGTTCAAATGCTTTTGAATAAAGACCCACTAAGTGTAATTTAAGGAACATAAAAATCTATTCAGAGTCAGCTACTATGATTTAAAATGCTTAAAAATGAACAACAATAAAATTCACTTAATATTTTTTGCAAGTCCTGTGTTGCACCCTCATTATTTCCAGAGTGTCTCACACTACAGCATCAAGACACTAACTACAACAGTTTAGAATTATAGAGTATTGTGCTCTGAAGATTTCACAAGTGATTTTCTTCTTTGCACCTCCTTTCATTTTGCAAGTTGATAATTCCATATCAGCAAGACAGGGTTTGATCCCATCTTACCCTTTCTCAGACAAAGCAGCGCCTGATTATATTCTTCGCAGATCTTTTCACGATCATCCTTAAACTTTCTTGGAATAGGATATTCTCAGTAAGTCACAAACGGAGCAAGGCTTTACTGTAGCACATCTTGTCCCATCAACAGGCTTTGACATTGAAGGAACTCAAATAAATGAAAAAACCAATGGGATATACTCAACAACTCAACATGCTAAAGACCTGGCTTGCTGTAATAACCCAGTCTAGAAGTAATGAACACAAGTTATACTGTGACCACATCTAAAGAAAAAACAAAAGCACACACCCTCCACTGTAGCATGAAGAAGGTGCTGCACCCCATGCTTTGTATCTTTAACTCTGGAAGATTAGCTGGTGATTTTCATGCCCCATGTAACCTGGATTAATTTGGGTGAAGAAACAGACTTTTTGACTAGAACAAGCACTCTTCTCTATCAAGGAATAACAGATGAACACTGTAACCAGTGGTCTCTCTCAACAAGCAAGCATTAAAAGGCTGCAAATTTTTTAGAACAAAAGGTTCAAGAAGCAATAAATACATGAGCAGCTGTGTTGGATACAGCAAACACCATAGATCTATCCCTTTCAAAACATTTCTTGGTATTTCCCTGCCCACCTGCTACGGAGGAATAAAATGAGTTCTTTAAACTTCCACACTAAAGGTAGAAGTTCTTGTTCTGACTTCATAGTCTGGATTCCTTTCATCCACTGCTTTAATAAACCATGGCTCAATACCATCACATACAACTTTCCATTGATTAGTTGCATGCTTTGGGACTAAACTGCAGCTGCAAGAGGTCAAAGACATGCATAAAACACTACAAGATCTGATGATGGCACATCTGTGACCCCGGCATAGATCTGTATTACTGGAAGCTCTACACATACCTCCTCCTCCAAACAGCACACATGGTCCTTCAGAAGCATCTTACCTCGGGGCACCAATAAAAAACACTAAGCAATGAGCAATCCTACTGAAGCTAAAGGAGTTACAGCCAGCATAAGAATGATTTAGGTAAAAAAAATAAAGGGAGGGAAGGACTACTAGTAGCCACCTGATTTTCCATTTACCTAATTAAACAGCTTTAGAAGCCAGGGGAGTATTTTTCTACATTTCTACTGCAACATGACTAGCTTCAACTGGCAAATTAGCTAGCAGGAACCATTCTAACAAGCACTCAGTTTAGGTTCCAAGTACAGCAACAGCTACAGTTGACATAAATCAGTCATTACTCTGACTTCTCAGAAGTCAGCCCTAGCCTAATCACACTCTGACGTTTCAGCTGAAAGAATGAGAGGAAAAAGAAGAAAAAGAAAATAAAAAAAACCACCCAAACAACTTATTTCATGGACATCACTGCTTTTTTTCCATTGTTCAATGAGTTTTACTGCCACAAATTCAGATATTCCTTCCTCCCAAAACTACTCATTTATCTTTTAATCTTTGTGACTTGCCTTTTACTAATATATACTGCAAAAATTGCGCACTACTTCTGTCCCTACTGATGCAGCTCACTTATTGTCTCACTAACTTTTCTTACAGCTGAGGCTTCCATAATTCATTTCATTTCCAATCCCAGTTCCTTTAGCTAATAATAGGCATAATTACCCCTTTTTCTTGGAGCAGCAAACAGAATATCTTCTTCATTTTCTCATTATTTTTGACACCCATCTTATTCAGTGGCATAAACACTGCAAGTCCACGCTCCTGCTGGTTTTGTTTGTAGCACTATACTTTTGAAGCCTCTGTGGGCTGTGGTTACTTGCACTGCAATCTCTGAAAAATTCATTAAAAAAAAAAAAAAGTAGACACATGGGCAAAGAAATACCTGCTGTTTGCCCAACTTGTTGCAAACATTCAAAAAGCCCCTAGCCCCCAAGTAATTAAGGAAGACAGCTTGAACAATTTAAATATTAAAAATGCATTTTATTATTTAAACATTTCATAAGAGGAACACGGAATCTCTGCAGCAGACAAAATTGAGGTACAGTCAGAATGCCAAGTGCATAGTATGCTGTCAGAAAGAAATAGGATTTTCCTGTATTTGGTACAATATAAATTTACAAACCCTGCAGCACAAAGAGGGAAATTGCCTCATGTTAACCTTAAGCACAAGGTTCTGGAACAAAGCTTTGGTCACAGCTTGTGAAATCCCTGCTTTGTAGCCATCACAAATTCACTGCCAGTGTCTACAGAGGTACCATTCAGTTCAAACCCAGATATCAGCTGGTAATTTTTCATTATTCTACAAAATACGCAAATGCCACCTCCCTACCTCAACATCCTTGGCTAAGCATTGGTATGTATTGCCTTGAGCGACCATGTTACTAATGTAGTAGCTCTGGAGGAAAGGCAGGGAGTTTGTTTTAGGGTTGGGGTTTTTTTGGAATAAGAGATGAGAAGAAAAAATGGAGGGCAGGACAGACCCAGATAAGCATCTGGCCTCCTTGATTCCCCCAGAGATTCATTTACACACAGCCCCCAACTGCCAACTTTTGATTAAAGAACATCATCTTTTAGTGAGTGGACAAAGCTACAGCACCAGGACAGATTCATCTGCATCTTGAAACACGTACATCACTGACTGTGCGCCTCACTCCTTGAGGGCTGATGCAGCAGCACTGCTCGCAAAAATGCTACCACCTTTATTCAGAACAGCGAGGGCAAAAAATGGGCAGAGATAAAGGTGATTTGCTTGTGCTTTGACTTACACTTACAGTGAAAAAACAGCAAACACAGAACGCTAATGCATTTTGGTTGTCTCAGCTCTCCCCTACGCCGTGTTCAGGCTCCCACCTACAGCCGTCAGCCATGCCCGCAGGGCACGTTTTGGTCAGGCGCCATACTGCCTTTAGACCTGCTTTGGCTTCCCACACCTCCGTGGGACTGTCTCTGTTAGCAGGCCTCTTCGCAGATTCAGCTCAGTCTCATACCTTTCCTATTGTTTTATACAGGCCACATTTTCCAAATTACTTAATTTCAAATATATTTTCCCTTATACCCCATAGAAGAAGTGTCAGTTTGCCTTTCCTCCTCCTGAAAAAGGCTTTTAAAACTCTGGGGTTCTTTTGACCTTTTATTCTTTTGCAAATTAAGGCTGGTAACCTTTCTAAGGCTGAAGACAAGAACATGGAAGTTAACAGCTTTCCCCATTGCTTTCTGAGCACCAGAATGTCTTTATCTCTAGCTATTATATGCCTATCTTGATTGGTTTTCACACAGATCCCATTAAAAGTTACAGTACAAAGCATTCATGCAGGATGTGCTTAATAAGATACCCACAGTTAGATGGGCTTTATCTCTCTGACAGATCACTTCCAGGCCCACACCATTACTGTACGTTATTATTCAGAGACCAACACTCCGCAGCAGCTGCACAAGCTCCACACACTTAACAGCGTGCCTCCACACTCAACTCAGATTTAAGCACTTCAAAGCTAATTTTTCCAGGAACATCAGAGACTTTGACGAAATAACCAGCTGTTAAAGGACACCCCAAACACCACCCCACAACAGTTTTTGACCAAAATGTCTGCCACTTGTGTCATCTTAGAGCTATCAGACTTCAAGTCTAAACCATCCCAGGATAACAGAGCATTTCCAAGATGCCACAGAGCATCACAGGACTGCACTAAGAGACACAAAACACTTCCCAGGCAATGGTTGCTGTCACCTGGGGCTTTCTACTTCTGAAAACCACCGTCTTTCCCACCCGGTAGCCCCACTCAGGAGAGAATCACAACACTGACCTTGATACCAGTTCAAGCCTCCTCCTGAAACTCTACATTAGCAGATTATTCCACTTTTTCACTAGTTTCTTAGTCTATGCCTCACTGCTGTATTTCAACAGCTTCCTCTCCAAACCTGCTCTCTCCAAAACTCCCTCTGAAACATGCCCCACCTCAGCAGGTGAAACCCCTTTGCAGGCCTGAGTCTCTGCTGGCCATGCCCAGGTGTAAATGGCCACCTGGTCACAGCTAAGCAGGGGTAACCACGTCATTCTTGCAATCCTGTCGGTATGGGCCAGACCTCAATGGCCTAGAGCATGTCCATTGATAAAAAGCAAGATTTCTAAGTTTTGCCCTGGTGTTTTACAAGCACTTCCATTTCTCTGTTCCATCAAAAAACTTCTACAGGCTTTCTGAGCAGTATGGGGCAGCAACAAATAATTTAATTCCACTCCAGTTTATTGTTTGGGAGGTAATTGGATGTATTCTCTCACGCAAAGTTTTACCTAGCCTTCAAGTTGTGAGCCATGCATTACGTTACAGACTACACTACTATCACAGGAATGGGTGGAATGGAAATATGAGCTCTTGGCCACAGCCTGGAGAGTCCTTGAAAGTTTGACACCTGAGGAATTGAATGAAGCAGTACAGGACTGTGAAGAAAACTTGTTAGCAGTGCATCTTCCTAAAGCACCGGGCAATTACAATATTAATAAGGCTCATTACTCTTATGTCCCCTATGATTCCAGCGTGCATTATCTGAAAATAAACTCCTGTGCTTTGGACTGCAACACAACACTAGAGAGCAGCAGTCTGTATCTATTTTGCAATGTCCTACCAGCCAGCCAACATCTCAACAGCAGACATAAACCTTGAACACAGCATACCAAACACCTCAAGAAGCTACTGTGCCACAGGAAGAGAACATAGAAATTTGGGTCATGCAATAGCATGAAACCTTCCAGGAGAACGTTTCTCCTTGGTCTCCATGTCTCTACATATTCAGTGAGATTTTTACAACAGTTGTCTTGCCTTCATTTTTCCCTATCCAGCCATAATCCATTTAACTAGACTTTCTTTATTTCTACATTACCACTTACAAGATTTGAGAAAGGATGTTAACCCCTGGATTCAATCCAAAACCACACTTAAGCATACTTGAAATGTAAAGGACACAAGTGGACCAATTGCAGTCAGTGAAATAGAGCATGCATCTAATTTTTCAGAATGCCAGATGTTCAGAAAAGTCCTGTCTTCTACTTATTTCATGAAATTTTAAAGCAAAATGAAATTTGCGTCTTGAAATTCTAAAATTTTGTTATTCCATTCCAAATAAATATGACACAAGAAGACCAAGATTTTTGACAAAGCAGGAAACATCAAACAGAGAAATGCAGAAATGCTAGCTTATTTTCTCTCCTCTACATCAAACCACTCTGAGTTGTTGTGAGATTCTTTCTTTGTCCCTGATCTTCTCAGAGCCACAGTCCCTGTTCAGAGTTCATCTTTCATAATGCTCTGTGGTGGGATCAGAAAGGAGGGAGACAGTAGTACATCATGAGGGACATAAGTGAGCCAGAAACCCTGATCCAAGTAAGAGAATAAGTACACTAAAGAACCTGAAAAATCCAATTTTCTGATGCACCAAAGCATGTCCTACCTGAGTGCTTAATAGATGTAAAGCATTTTGAACAAAATGCTTCACTTAGTGTTCCTGCAGAAAGAAAATTATAAAGATGAGCTTCTGGGAAACTTTATTTCCATTGAAGAAAACTCTCAGACAAGGATATTTCAGCCAGAAAATACTTCGAATGTGCAGAAAACAAAAAACAGCACAGCATATAAAAAGTCCATTCAGTCAATTATAAAATAATTAGGTGAAAAAAATGAATCCACCTAAAAGAATCACAAAGGCTGAGATGGCTAGGTGATATTGTCAACAGGCTACAGCAAATATATCCTGAATGCATTTCATTTGCAGTATGTTTGGTTGTTCACAGCCTGTTTTATATACAGGCTATAAGAATTTTTTTCCAGGTTATTTTTACCTAATTTATGTAGAAATGATGGCAATTAATCCCACGTACACGTGTACATGCTCATACACGTACTTCTTAGCTTGCTTAGCTCCCAAATATTATACCTGGTATTTATGAGATAGAATGGAGGAAAAGGGAAAAGACATTTGCAGCTTCGGATGGCCAAAACTATCATTTTTCAGAAGGAAAAATCCCTACTGTAATTATTCACTTCCTGTCTTATAATTGTGTAGGTTCCTATCCCCTCTACCTTCTAAGGCACTGAATACTTGTTCTCTTCCCTACAGCTGAGAGCTTCTTGAGGAGACTGCTGTTGGCTGGAGATGTTTGGAATTTTTTTAAGGTTAAAACTTTATTCTTCTTTCACTTGCACTTATTCCTGATGAAGTTCAGGATTTTCCATTCCTTCTCTCTTTCCTTGCCTTCCTTTCCTAACATAAGCAATCATGTAGTCCAAGGTCTGCTTGTGAATGAAGTCATCCTCCGTTATCAGATACTTCTGTAGGAATATATTGCTCAGATGTGCTTTGTTAGGTTGAGCTACAGATTCTTGTAGCTCTATAACCTGTCCTCACTGTCTGAGTAATGCTCCTGGAACACATGTGCATTAATATACACCTTGGGAAGAAATTTTCACACTCCTGAAGTGATCCGTTTTGGCTGTGAAACATGGTATTTGATTATTTATAGAGCAAAACGATCATATTCCAAACATGAGTTTGTTCCTTCAGCTCCACTGAAATCAGTGCATGACTAGCTATATATTTCACTGTAAGAATGTTATGTTCTTCTTGGTGACACTGATAGATGCTTTCATAATATGTTAGAATGTGCACCTAATCATCTAGAGATAATGGAAATTATCATATGGCCTTTAGCTCTTGTAAATTACTTTCTTGATAGCACAGAAAATAATCTTCCTGTTCATTTCTCCCTCACTACGTAATTTTGAATTTTGTGGATCTCCTTATTCCAGATCTGTTTCCTTTCCCCTGTACTTATTACAGTGTCTCAGACTGATTTTATGTATGATAGCTAGGTAGGTCAAAGATCGCTCTACTCATAGATTTGTCCATAAGTTCTAGCAGCTACAAAGTTGTGTCTACTTTTTGATGATCAGCCTTCTTTTGGAAGACCCATCTTTGATCTGACATAATATTCTACATATTCATATTTAATAAGACTACAAGAAGAATATAAGCATCACTGAAATTTATAAGTGACCATGTCTTTTTGGATCTTAACTGTCAAGCCTGATTGCAAGTGGAATGAAACTATTTTATGCTCACTTCAATAATCACTGTAACGAGATGTAACACAGTATAAGGATGAAAGATCAATTTATTTTTTCTTTAATTAGTTACATCACTCAGAAGGATACTTTTTCTTAACACAGGTGGTCTTTTCCATCAAAAATATGGAAGAAATATAGCCATGCTGGATTAATTCTCAGTTGTGATATCTACTAAGAGAAAAACAAATAACTTTTGGGGAAAAAAAGTGAATAGCCTATTGACAAACTGCAAGAGCACACCTGAAGGCACGAACGCTCTGCGATTCTGCTGGATCATCTGTGGTTCTGTTTGTTTTGAGAAAGGGAATTCCAGCATCTATAACCCAGGAAGTTCACTGGTAGTTAGGTAGTGGCAAAACTTCTATAAGAAGATGTGGCAATTTCAGATGGTTGTGCTGTTGTACTTCATTCAGAAATTGCACCTTCTTGATTTTTTGGCACTGTTTCTTACTGATAAGCCTCAAATGACTGCTTCACACTAATAATTTTCATAGTGTACAGTCATTCACATGGACCCTGTGCAATTATTTTCCTGGTGTGCATTTTGTACTTTTCCTCCTTCTGACATTTTAAAGAAGGAACTATCCTCATTAATAACTCCCTATTAAACTTCAAAACTTTCTAGTTTTTCAAATAAGCTCTGCATATTGCTAATTAATCAGACTTTATTAATAAATCTGAATTACAAAATGTATTTTTATTTGATTCCTAGTCCTTGTCTATAACTATAACAGAGAGACTCTTCCCTGCTAAAAGTGCAATGGAAATTAAAGCTAAGAAATACACTGGTGTTTTTCCAAGACAGCAGGAAATATATATACAACAACTTGACAGGCAGTAATTGCTCTAAAGAAACATGAAAATAAGAGTCAGTTGAAATGAGCGGTATTTACATGGACAAGATGTTTATTTTTACATTGAATTATTTGCCATATGCGGTTATGTGAAATGGATCCAATTGTAAATTCCCTGAATGAAGCCAACCCACACATAACATACTGTTCAAGATCATGGTGGATTTTCCACTGAACAAACCATGAATATAGCAATACCATCTTAATTATGTTGCTGTAGGACATGAAAATATCAAAAGGATAAATTTAATCCTTACCATGCAGCTTGAATAACTGCGTTCAGGAAGGAGGAAATGAGATCAGGGAAGAAAGAAAACTCCCACACCAGAGGCAATTGTTGCCAGTCCTTTGTCTATCTCAAAGTTACACATACAATTGCCTGAAATGTGCGTGACCCGACAAAACCTGAAATGATGCATTGGCAGTATTAATTATTAGATTCCAGTATAGGAGGAAAAACAGGTCAAAACTGAGAACAACTCTGAAAGAATCTCCCTTGGATTGCTCAAGCCATCAGCATCTTTGGACATCCCAACAGTACAGCCTCTCTCATGATCTGAACCAGCCCTAAACTAGGCAGCAGGAAGCAGGAGTTTTGGGGTCTTAAAAACACCAACACCTAATAGATAATTATCTGAGTGAAGAGGGGATATGTATTTCTTAAGGTACTTCCATTTTCTGACTCATTTATTTCCTTATTGATAGTACTGGTAGGATCAACTTGTTGCCTCTTGCTATATTTAAGGCAGAAAATTATATGAGCTGCAGAGGAGAACCAAGAGGCAGCTAAGAAAATAAAAAGGGAAGCAAGGCAGCAGAAAGCAAATAGTTCTGTGCTCTCCACATCTACAGTTGAAATCCAAAGGCAAATACAGAAGCCCTAGAATGCACTTGTCTATTTACAGTTAGAACAGTATGAGAGAAGGGATTTGGTACATCTTGAATAGATGTTAATCAATGAAGAATTTGTTGTCAGTTCCAGACATAACTGTAGCTTCTTCAAACACCTACTCCATAACATAAAAATGACTGAAGAGAGATAATTACAGATATAAAAGGCCTGAATAACAGAGAACAGATGTTTGGCATTGTTTGATCTCTCTCCTTGCCTTTGATGGTACTACAAAAGCAAAACCCATGAGATTATTAATAACAGGTGGTAAGACCGCTCAAAGGCCCTCCATATCAGTAAATATATAACCAATCCAAGGAGGGATTTCTCTAGAGGCTAGCAGGATAGATCCTATCCTGCTGCTGTCTGAGCATGTAGTTAATTTACTGTGTATTTACAGAGTGGTTTTTCCTCGATTAAATTGCTATACACAGTCTATCCTGAAAGCTACTCTGAAGTCTAATGGTGTCAGGTGTAGCTACCTTTTACTATCTTCACACTGGATGTCTCATTTCCAAAATTTACAAACTAAACTTAGTAAATATCATCACGACTTCCCAACTAAGTGAGCTTGCTCTGAACCTAACGATGGACATAACTGGAGTGGAAGTTAACCTCTGTATCTCCCCAAAACTCACCTCTACTGAACTGCCATGAGTCCATCTTAAAAATATACCATCTGTTCCTCTTAGGAACAGTAACTCACATTAATACAGTTAAAAACCAAACAAGCTCCTACTGAAGCAAACAGGGGAGGTTGCATTACTACAAACCTAGGAAGACAAATTAAAACAGATGCTCAGTGCATTGCTACTTTTCACACTTAATAGTTTGAGTGTTGGAACAATAGTATCTGTTAATAGGGTTGTTAATTACAGGTGATGTGAAGTTTTTAAGAACTCATTAGAAAAGTATTACATTTATCACATGTGCAGGTTCCTCAAAAATAAGCTGAAGTCAAACATTCACCAAAGCAGGGTCATATTCATTGCATGGCTACAGCAAAACTTATATAAAGGACCTGTTCATCCGATGGGAATCCCTTGTGCAGGAGTACCAGGGCTGTGCTTCAGAGCAGGTCCCTCAAGATAATCTGAGGACACCCATTACTTCTCGTAAACAATCCTATGACATTTGGCCAGTTGTGGTAATTATGGTCTTTTTTTTCTTTTATATGATTTTTATCTATTTTTAATGCACATATCTAGGAGACAATCATTCATATATTAAAAACCTTTACTACTTTAGTTGAAAAAAAACAAGTTTCCAGAATCTTGCAATTTACTTACTGGGTTCACTTCTTATGTAGACAAATAACCTCTTCTAAACCTCACTGGCTGAAGATGTCATTCGTCCCCATAACCTGTCACCGCTTGCCATCTGGACGTTACCTCTCCCATACTGGGCAAAAGTGATCTTGCACCTCCCCTGTTGTCTGCTCTGGACCAAGTCAACTGGTCCTGCTCTGAGCAGCTCAGTGAGCCTGAACAGGTTGTCCCAGGGTGGTGAAGGAAAAGCTCTCACAAATCCCTCCAGCAGCACAACTACAAAAAAAGCAGCATCCAGCACAAGGGCTCATAAAAAAAAAAGAAAGGTGCTGATGTCTCCAGCTGGCACAGCTGTTTACCTTATGAATGTCTGCTCAGTGCATTAAATGGTAATGATGAACTGAAAAAAACTGATAGGAGGTTATGTGTGAGTAATAACAGAGATTCTGTTCCAGGCTCTGCCCCTTCTTTTTCAAGAAGGGTCAAGGCAATTCATCCATTTCCTCCTGTGTAAAAATGGGATTAACAACATTTATTAATTTACCTTAGAGTTACGGAAATGATTAGTTAATATCTGTATGGTAATGTGAATATGTCAAATAGGCAATAAAGACTAAGTGTGCTTCCCACCTCCATCAAGAGGCAACTCACACCCACCTGTAATGTATGAAATATGTATTTAACATTTTAAAGCTTCCTTCATAAATCACTCCCATTTGTCCACAGGAACCCAGATGGATTCTTGAAAAGCCCTTGCTGGCAGACATACAAAGCCCCCAAATACAGGCACTGAAGCAAAACTTGATACATTCAAGTAGAAATTTGAGATTTTAATGAAATTTGCTGCTGTCATAAAACAGTTTGAGAGGAAAGAAGAAAATAACCTATAATTTTTTGCACTATAACCACAAACTTCATCATACTGAAGATAGGGTTTTTTTTTTTCTCCTCTGTGTCTCATTATTTCACTTGAGAAGGGTTTTTTTTTTTTCCCCACACACACGAGGGAAAAATTCAACTCAAATTCTGTATCATGTAAAAGATTGGTGAACTTGCCTAAAATCAGCCTTTGTCTATGTGCCATCATCACAGGATTCATTTTATGGCTAACCAGCTAATAAATAAATAAATATAATGCAGTAGCCTTCCATCTAATGGAAGCTTCCTATATATTGTTCCAAAACTACTTTTGTATTAATGAAACCTTTATTACTAGCCACAGCCTAAGTGCAATTAATGTAAATGCCATGAAGATTCTACTCATATATTTTCCACAACTTAATTAGGATGGTGAGAGTTTTAATAGCTCTGCACCTCTTTCCCCTAAATGAAGAAAATCTCATTGTCCTTGTAATTTTTACTTTCATTCAACAGCAGCATGAGAGATGGATTAGGTCCCTAATGAGCCTTTCAAATGAACAGCCCTGTGAACTTGCTGAGGCATTGTAGTGAGAAACGTACATTAGGTAGGCTTTGGCCTTTACAAATTGGCAAAAATTCAACATAAAATTTTCCCCCCCTTCGTTTTTCCATTACGTTTTGAAATGCAGGATGTTAAGAAAGTGGGAGAAAACAGTCCCAAGAGCAACTGCATCAAAGCATGGCATCCACTATCATCAGTGTCCACTAGTGTCTTTTTTCCCTTCACGTTTTATGACTACCGGATCAAAGATTTTAAATCTCATTAAGCTAAAACTATGCACTAAGTATCTTCTTGCCATTGCATTTAATTTATTTATTCTTAAAGATGAATTTCCTCATATAGCGGCAAAAGCAAAGGCTAAGAGCAAGGCTAGGAACATGCTGGGGTTTATATCCATGAGAACTTTTGCCCATGTTAGTAGTCCACCTTGGGGCAGAACCTGTAATTCACACTGGAAATCTGCAGAATTTCTTCTGTGTGATTTAATGTCTGTCAAACTAACTACAATGTGACAGGGGACATCAGGTGTAGAATGAAGAAATTCTGCTTTCTTGACCTTAAAAGAGAGCCACTAGAAAGATCAGCCCCTGAAGTGACCTTGAAGTCAGAGTTTGTTTTACAGCGTGACCTGTGAAATCGTAACAACCCAGGGTTTTCCCCCATACACTTTGTTGGGTGAATTTCACTGAATCACAACATGTGTAACGCCTCTGTCTCCTACCTAACGCCCAAACTCTGACCTAAAACCTTTTAAATTCTCATAGCGCTTCAACTTTTCTCTAATGCTGAGGAAAACTGTGTACAGTACCTCTGACTGCACCTGTTCGTATTATTTGAATATTCATATCTTATTGTTTACATTCATACTAAAGGAGATGTGTGAATGAGAAATAGTTATGAGCATAGGTAAGGACATGGGGAATGTACCTGAAAATAAAAGCCAGTATATATTCCGACAGGAGAAACCCCTTTGTGCTTCTCCAGTCGTTCCTCAGAGTATGCATGCTCAACACCCATCAGCAGCAAAGCTGCTGAAAAGAAAGTTTTCGTCTTGAAATTAATTTCTGCAGCTAGAAAGAACAAGCTTCACCTTGGCAGGGAAGACAAGCTGACAAGGGTTTCCCTGGGGCACGACCAATGCTGATTTTTGTGCAGCATGAACTTTTCCACAAGGAAATTACCAGGGAGCAGTGTGATGGCTGCCAGCCGGACCAGACCCCCATGGCCCTCGCCCTTCGTTTGCATTTCTGTCCACTCTGCCCCAGTCTCTACAGACCAGGGCAGGGCCCGCCTTCAGCAGTTCAATCCTGACTACTGAAAAGATGCAGCAGCAGGATAAAACACACAAGAATTCAAAAGAGGATTACGACAAACATGTGAAAAGACGTAGGCCCATGAGGCTTTTAAATCCATGCAAGGTCAAAGCCTCCATGCACAGCCTTGGTAAAGCCACTCCAACCAGGATTCCACCGTGGTGAGACCAGAGGTGGGCCTGGCAGCGTGCCTGCCTCTTCGCCCTGCAGTACCTCCACAATCCTAAATGGGCTTCCAACCTGAAAAACTTTTTGTTTGCAGATGAATTGGAAAAAAATAACTTTATAAAGTAAAGCAAACTTAGAGACAGTAGCTAACAAATCTCCCCATGTTTCCACAGTGTCCTAAAAGGTCAGGTTATTTCCTTAGGCCTGCTGTCAGTCCACCACATAACTAAAACTTTAGCAACCCCTGTGTTACAAACATTTTCATAGAATCATAGAATCACTTTGGTTGGAAAATACCTTTAAGATCATCAAGTCCAACTGTTAACCTAACCCCGCCATCCCACCACTAAACCATGTCCCTAAGCACCTCATCTATCCTTCTTTTAAATACCTCCAGGGATGGGGACTCAACCACTGTCTTTTTTCACTGCCTTCTCCAGGTCCCTAGAAAAAGCCTGTATTAGGGCATGGCTGTGTGTCTGATAACTGCTCTTCTGGTGGCCTGCGATATTTGCAGACATATGACTGTGCTTCCCCTGCAGGTTCTCCACCTGCTCGTCCCTCTTCTTCCCTTTGCTCCAACTGGCTCAGCTGTGCCACGGGAAGAGCCAGCCCCTCACTTCCCTCCTCCAAAGTGCAGAGTCAGGACCACAAGTAGCCTTCAACGCTGCTGTCAAGCCACACTTTACAGATCATGAGAAAATCATCCATATTGCTCCTTCAAGATTTGGAAGTTCATTGTTTTTAGGCAACACAGCAGGATTTGAAGAAGTCCTAACAATGAACATGATTTAAAGTGGCCTTGAAAATGAAAGATGAAATGATACAACTGCTGGCAGCTGTTTCAAAATTATTTCCAAGCAGCAAGCCTGTATCAGGAGAACCAGGTTTTAATCAGGGAAAAATAATTTTCTGTTGGGGAAAGGTTTCAGAAATGTAATTACCACACTATCCATTTACCCTGATAAAGGCTTCCCAAGCGATAAGATACAACCTGGCAAGAAGACCTCATTTTTCCCTAAGCTTGAGATTATGTCCTAATGTGGAATTTAATGTCTAAAGGAGGTGCTTTACTGAGCTTTCTGAATAGGAGATTGGTGTCCTGTTGCCCTCTGAAAAGGAGAGGGTGTATTTTAGAACAATGGCGCTTATTCCCTATCAGGGGATGGAGAGTAATGTGAGGGGGAAAAACACTGTGCTGAAGGCAGGCACTATTTAAAAATCACTTCTTATCTCAACAGAATGAAAGGTTTTATCTTATATACATTGTGATCAAGTCTGCAGGAACCTTGTCGTTAATTTAAAAATAGTTACAATAATTAAAAGTAAAAAAAAAAGGTGCATTCATATGATCTCAGCCATCTCAAAAGGTTCCTTAAACAGGGCATCTGTTTAAGTTTTGGTAATTAGATAAATGAGAGTTCTCAACCATATTTCTTCAGTATTAAAACTTGTCAGAGCGAATACTGCCAGCCAGATATATAACAAGAAAGACGCAAACACAAGGTCTTGTCTTGAAGACCCTCTTCAAACAAAGCAGAAAAGGAAGCAATTAATATTCTTCACATACACTGGGACATTGATTCTAAAATTCAGACCCAAATATATATTTTTATAACAATACATATTTGTGTGTACACAACAGAAAGCACCACGAGGCTGCTCTGTTCACATGTGCAGAGAGAGACAGGAGAATCGGTCCCCCTAAGAGAAGGGCAAGGCAGGGCAAGGAGCCTGACAACAACCATGCCAGACTGCTAGACCCCTCCTCAGTACACCTGGTGAGCAAGTGCCAAATAGCTCAACATGGCATAGGGAAAAACCAAATCCCTCCAAGTTCCCTTCCAAGCAAACACCCATGGCCAGACCCCATCCCTCTTCCATGTGAAAGCAAAGCCAACGCAGATCGTACAGGAATCTCAGCTCCAATCAGTCACTACTGGACGTTTCGACTGGGATACTTAATGATGTAAAATGAAACTGATTTGCAGCATTTCTAATGCATCAAAGTTTAATTAATAATATCATCTCTCGGAGCAAGCTTTTATCAACGACTTTTCAACTAATTCAGTCTATAGCTGTCTAAGTATGGGTGCTTCATGAGTTCATGTACTAGTCATGAATAAAGCGTACGTTTGTACGAAGGGAGGAAACATCACCAGGAAATACTAAGCTGTGTTAGAAGGTTGGATCGGTACCTGAGATGTACTCAGAGAGGTGGTTGTAAAGGCTGCTCCTCTTTCTGCATTTATTTTTCCTCAGTCGATTGCAGGATAACTTGCAAGTTAAGGTAAGAATTTTTCTAACTGGCTGCTCACATACTGATTTTGAATCTGGAAAGGGCTAGAACTCTCTTGCTTGGTATAGCTCATTGCAAGTGATTTTCTTGTGTATATATATATATTCTCAAATGCATGGAAGCTGAGAAAAATCCAGTGTGCCTTTCTGCATCCAGAGTCTCCACAGTGCTGACAACAGTAAACCCAAATAGTTTCCTTTGGCAGCAAACCTAAACAGATATAACCTGGAAGATATCCAGGAAAGTGGTATTAGAAGCACCAAAGTACAGCTCTGATGGAATCAGTCTTCCCATCCTATGAATGCTTTTGAAGCTGCTGTTCATTGCATTTCTCATCCGGTCTGTCAACATGGAAGCAATTAAAAAAAAATCTACTTGTTTTGTCAAAGGTGAGTGGATTCCTTCTAGGTATCAAGGTAAATGAAAATCTGCTTTCTAAATCTTCTGCCAGGGTTTAGGGTTGGTTTTGGGGGGAAAGTAAAAGTTATATGAAAGAGAGTTGAATACATGGTAAAAATATCTGCAGCCTGAAGGAAAAAATAACTCCCTCCACCTGAAATACTGTTGCGTGGTATTTATGGCCAGTTCCTGGAAGCAGTGGCCTGAGGACCAACTGTGGCCCTCTATTCCAGCCATACAGTTCACAGTAATAGTATTTTCCTTCCTATTATTACCAGTGAATGCCAACATAACTCTTAATGTGCTGCCCTATGAAAGGTGTTTGAGATACCTTCAGAAAGGAAGAGGTTTCCTTTCACCCCAGATGGCGTGCAGCGCAGAACTCTATACACAGCCAAAGCCAGGCAGTGTCAGAAATGGTCTCTCCTTCCATCAAAAATACGAACCAGAATTAAATGTCTACATGGATATAAATATATGGAGAAGCGTAATGTGAAAACTCTTGTGATGTTTCAGAGGCAACATCCAAAGTACATAAAAAACAAGTGTGGGGGGAAAAAAAATATAATCTTTTTGCAGCCATAGAATTTCTGCTGAAGGTACCTCAGACACCTGTGCCAGCCTCATCATGTGGAGCTTTCCTTTGGCTCTCTTCCAACCCTGTCCCCACTGCACACCATACTGTAATCCCTTCTGTATTTAATGTGCACCGCCTCTAAATACATTTCCTAAAACTGGCCTTATTTTTGTTTTGTTTGTTCTAAGGGACCTTTGTGAGTCATATGATAGGAGGGAAGATTTAACCAAACTCCTAAAAGATAATGTCATCTTTAGATCATGCTCATTATCATTCATAAGTACTTCTCCACTTGACAGCTCTTCGGTTGCAGTTTCAATCTTATGCTGGTTTTTTCTTGAGAGCCCTTTTCAATTTTCCACATTGCTAATAGAGCCTGAGGCGAAGCTAAAAATCATTTGGGCTTCTTGAAAGGATCAATAACTTTTGTGTGCCGTGCATTTTAGAACACACAGCGTCACTGACACAAACACTGTCCCTGCACTGATAAATATAACACATCAAATAATGTCAGAAGTCTCCACACAACATTTAAAAAAAAAATATTCGGTAAATACCTGCAATCCCACATGCAGAGAGCAGTGTTAAGTATATCAGAGACAAAAAAAAGGCTTAAAATAGAGTTACCAGAGAAAGATTAAATAAATTCTTTGCCAAATTCCATCATTTTCTCTGCATCCTGGCTCACATGAGATGCTACACAGAGCTAGAAGGTCTAACAGTTTCACTACTTTTCGGTTTATACCACCACAAAAGCTGATGGAAAAAAGTTCATTCAGCTTTCCCTGTCACCCATCCAAGCAGTCAAGGATGTCTGATCAAGCGCTTAGACATGCTGTACTCAAACAGTTAGCTCAATAAATTATTCATTCAGCACCATGCAGAGAAAATTATATTTTAGGTGGACAGCATTTTTGCTCACAGTTCATTCACTTACAAGACAAGCAAGAGGCTGCAGTGAAAGAAAGGGAAGGAAAGGATCACTAATACAGAGCTGTGTTTTTCCCAATTTAAAGCTTCTAAAGGAATTGCTTACGGAGCACGTTGGGGCGGACAAACCAAGTGCCACTCTGCTGCTGTCTGTTTAACCCTTGCCAACAGCATTTTTACTTCACTTAAGTTATGCTGAAGCCTCTAACAGACTGAATGGAGATGCACGTGTTTCTCAGGGAAAGGGAGTGTTGAAGGAGCATTAATCAGACCATATAGCAAATGTGGTTTTACAGAAAAGAATTCTCTCACAGAGACGTATCACAGGATCGGAGAGTAAGGAAGGAAACATAGCAAAGACAGATTCTTCTGTTGCTTTTCCCCCCTCCAGCTATGTGCTCCATTCTTTGTTTCTGCCCTCGCTGCTACCATTTCCAATATAATTTAGACTGCGTTATCAACTCCCAGTGCCTATGATTCCCAACCTTCATTTTCCTTCTCCACCGCTGTATTCTTGAGATTGAAGAGGAAACTGAGAATCAGCACACTCAGTACAATCCTTCAAGCAGGGCCTCTGTGCAGGCACCAGAAAATAAATGAATGTCAAGTGTTGATGTGTTAGTGTTTTGCACCCGCTGAGCTGATCTTGCCTATACAGCGTTTCAGCAGAGCAGAGCGTATTCAGTTATATTTGCATGTCTGACTTTTACCACAATTAAAAAGACTTTCCCTAATGGAAAATGCTTCACTGAAGAAAGCTGTAATGAAAGTATCTAAAGCTGGTCAAAAGCCTTTCGCAGAAATATTAATTTTGACCAAGTACTGTTTAGAAAGTTCCTAAGGCAAAAAAAAATAATCTATTTGAACAACAAAATATTATTAAAAACTGGGTGCTACACCTCACCCCAAATGGAAATACCAAAAATTCCCACTGATTCAAAAGCTTCCTTTTTTTCTCCCCTTGCAGGGAGAAAGGAAGACAAAGGAAGAAATAAGAAATGGGAGAGAACTGTACCCATATTCAGAGAAAAAAAGTGTCATTGGGCACATTGGGTCCAGAACATTTGGATGAGGCTGAACCAGACTCATAATTCAGCCATCTCAATGTGATTATCTGCCCAAAATATATTCTTCCTTGTCATCAGATGGGGAAGCTCACTGCCCTTTCCCTCAAGCTTTAGAAAAGCCATACAACCAGAGAGAGACCAATCCCTGCCCTGTTGGAGGTTTTCTGCATGCTGGAAGGGAGAACTCTGCTTCAGCTTTTCGATCCACAAGCATTTCCCCATCTGGATGCATGCCTCTGTTTCTTGGTGACGGGAGGAGACTGACAGGTTCTGGGTGGCAGAAAAGCAAGCTCCCCAGTGGGAGAGAGCCGGGCACTGAAGGTGGGCAACACACAGGTACTGCCCACACCGCTTAGTTGGAACAAGTGCATAACTGGAGTTATAC
>NW_009260595.1:1435840-1454550 GCF_000687185.1 Egretta garzetta | reverse complement strand
TCAAACAACACGCGTAGGCAGTACGAATTGGAGGGTTATGAGCTACCTTGAGACCCACTTAGCCCACAGTTAATGATGATTCTACTCTCCCTCCCAATGAAGGTGTTATAACTCTTCGTTAATCTGACTGACAGCCCTCCTTCTCCCTATTGATTTAGATAAAATTTGTGCGGTAAAATATGAGATTAACCTAGGCTTCATACTTGAGTAATTCTTCCAGTCTGTGAAGGGAAATTGTCTCAGTTCACCATTGCAGAAGTCCAAGTAAACATATATCCTGTGGCTTGCTTTTTTCTGACTGCACATTTCTTTTGCCTAAGCTGTTCCTTTGCAACAAACCTAAATTGTTGCTCCAAAGTTTTAGGAGACATGCCTTTAATAACTCCCACATTTATTCCTCACTTACTGTGCTGCCACCCTTTCATCAGATCAGCTTTCTTTCTTCATTGTTTCTGAGCTCATTATTCAGCATTTAAGTGAACTGAACTGCATTTACGATTCATTAGGTATTTCTGAGCTAGAGGTGATCATATGATCCCATACTTCTTGGATTTCATTGTAGCTTGTTATGTGCTATGTTCCCATGGTTTAGTGGTATGTTTAAATTTGGCTTTGAATACCATCATTGGGAGCAATTTGTATGAATAGCGCAAATTGCAAGACATGAAAGGTAACGTAGAGCAGCAATAGGAGTCTCTATAGCATCACCTGATCAAGCCAGCATGTTAAAATGATGCTGACAAATCTCCAGTCACTTTGGAGATACAAGACTGAACCCAGTATCCAAATCCCCTACCCACTATTCAATAAGAGGGGTTTGAGTCCACTGCTATTAGCAGGCTAAATGGCAGAGACACCTAGCATGATGATGTGCATTAAAGAGAAAGTAAAATAAATGTTAAAGAAGAGAGGAGGAAAAAATCTCTGTATTTCCCCGAGTTTTGGAATGGTACATTTGCATTTGAATTGAAATTTTCATTTTTATGTTAAAAAAATGGAAACAGGTTTTGAAGTGAAAAAACAATGCCCAAGTCTTTCCCTCCTGCTTCTCTATTTCTCTCCCTCCAAATGGAGAGACTCATTTTCTTTTTAAACTACTCCAGCTCTGAGAAAATTATAAAGATAAGAAGTGAACTAATAATAAAGCTAAATGAGAAGCCTTCTTTTTATTAACAAATCAAACTAGTTTCTCAGTAACAAAACTTTTCCTTCAAACTATCAAACCTTTGCATACAAAAATACTTTGAGACATGCTTAGCCTGTTTCCTCCAGTAGGACTCTGCACTGAAGAAGTAATTATTTCTCTGTAGCTTTTTGTCTGCATACATTCTCTATTTTAATGGCTTTTTGGAGTCTATGTCCCTATGAAAGAATAAAAGGGGATTTAGAACTGGCTCCTCCTCCTTCATATCTCCAATTACATCTGAGATAGTTCTCAGCAAGGAGTCACACAAATCCACATTTTGTTTTCAGACAACATTCAACATTCACATGTAAGCTTCATCCTTGTCCTCAGTTTTCTACTGGGATAAATATTGCTCTGAGACCCATTGTGCTGTGGGTATTTTGTATCTATGTCATAGACTCTGAAACCAGGACCCACATCTAGAGTAATATCTCCCAGAGCTACAGCTCCATGCACTTTATACTAACATTAGTTAGCCTCCATCCCTCAGTCTTCAAGAGTCTTAGTTTGAATTTCATACTGAAAGCAGAGGTTAAGTAATGTACAGGGAAAAAATATTCCAGGTTTCATATTGATTGATTTCTATAATTCAGATGGCAAATGGTTGAGCTGCTCTGTGATGCCTGTTTGGCCAGCTGACTTAGAGAAAAAGTTTTGGAAATCTTGCCACCATGCTGTTTTCTCCTTTCCAGAAACAGAAAAAACCAACATCACTGACCCAAAAAATCATACTTCTGTGTCATCCCTGGCATGGTCAATCTGCCAAGACACATGATATGGGACTGGAGATGAGAAGAGGCAAGGTCATATCAGAAAAGTTACAAAAAAGGATGTTTGAAAGAAAACTCTCTAATAGGAAAGATTTATAGCAGTAACTTCAGATGCCAGTTGAGAAGTATTTCCCAGTTCATCCTGTGCCAGTATTTTTCTTGGTGACACATATGCACAGAGACCACTGGAGGAGACGCTACAATAAAAATCAAAATAACACAAGTGAATTTGTCTTATTGGCATATAGGAGTCTCACACAGCTCCCCATAGAGAATGCAAGGTAATGAGATTAGGGGTGTAAAATAAGATACTGTATAAACCCAGAAAAGCAAGCACGAGAGACACCCGAGGGTAGTTGTGGATCATTTCACTTAAGCCCTGTATTTGCCAACAAGAATGAGCAAAGCAAGCCGTGGGATATTTACAACCAATATATATGTGGGTATAGCACACGGGAGGGCTCTGGCACGGTGCCTCTGAAGTGCTGTTTCAGGGCTCTTGCTTGTTCTTTGACGTACAGCGTGTCAATGTATTGGTGTAGGCACGTGTGTGCTTATGAATATTCATGTGAATCTTGTTTCATATTGTATTTTCACTATTCTGCCATAATAACTACTTCCCCATCAGGCAGGAGGAAAATTATGTGGATTTTTGAATGTGCTGTTTCTAACATTTGTATCTGTTTATTTTCCCTAATAGTTAACCTTAATTGTATTCTAGGCAATTGCATATTTGTAACCATGCTCCATTATCAGAAATCTGATTTATATATTCATCTTTATAAATATGATACAATATGCTAAATATTTTATCTTGCAATTCCTCCTTAAAAATAAAAAACTTTGCACATCTTATAAAAGAAGCTAGTTACATCCTACAGAGAACCAAAACCCATGTCAACCTATCTTGTGAAAATTTTAATCCTGAATGCTTGTTTGTTGTCATTCCATGCTCCTCCCACTCCACTCTAAAACAGAACATAAATTGAAATAATAAAAACAATTTGCAAGATAAGACAGGTTCTGATTCAGATCACTGGAAGATAAAGGGAACAATAAAAATACTAATTCAATAAACTGAGTATCTTTAATGTCATGTCAAAACATCCCTTGACAAATCTTCTGTGGCTTGACTGAGTCAGCATTTTTGAGGGGGAAAAATGCTATTAAAGCACCACCAAGCAACTCTCCCTACTTCTAAAAACTATGCAGGAAGATCCAGCAGAAGCTGAGACATAGAGCAAGCTGGTAATTTGTTCAAGCCCACACAAGAAATCTCTTTTCTTCTTAATGATGTCATTGTCCAGCTGGCTTACTAGCTGCAGTAATTTAAAATCCTCATTACCGGGTAAGACAAACATATAGTTTTCACAGAGAAGACAAGTGTGTAGACAGCACATTTATGCCTTAGATTTAACTACAAAGTCTTTTAAAACATTCTAATCCCATGAATTCAAAATTTAGTATCTGAATTTTTTTTTTTCCATTGAGATGTTAAATGCAGCAAGTCCCACAGGAAGGCTCAGGCCTTCACAAAGAGGCAGTAGAAGAGATGTAAAGAAACTCTCCCATCTCCAGAGAAACACATTATATTCTGTTAGCTCTGTACAGTTTTTTAATATTTTTTTTGAGCATGAACATCTGAAAGCTGCCACATAACCTATATGTATATTTTTATTTGTAGGTACATATTTATATAGGAACATATATATACATAAAGTGTAGATAATTACCTGTGTATGTTTGTATACATATACACACTTGTGCCTGTGTGCAAATATAAAAGCATTCAAAGGAAATGGGAAATAACGTTGAATGCCAGGTTCTACAAGATTTTGGACTTCATGGCTTGGAAGAAAGGTCTTTCCAGAGCCAAATAAGCAACAGACAGAGAGGAGAGGTGCTGGACTGAAGCAGACTCTGCTGTCTCTCCGAGCTGCTCATTCAGCCTGAACATAAGCAAACCTGATCTGCAGTTTCAGATAAAACTCTGTATTTTCCTTCATCTAACAGGGGCTGTGTCTCTTTGTTTGGAAGGTGATTTTCCTGAAATCAGGAGTATTACTGGTGGCTTTCATTATTATATTAAAAAATCCTCAGTTTCCCTTCTCTTGCTGCTTTATGTAGACTTTCACCATAAACCAACACCTCCCATCTTATCAACCACCTCTAATAGGAGAGAGGCAGGATTGTATCTATCAGCATGACATGGAGTGATTGAATACTGTATTTAATCCTGAAGAAGAATTAACAAGATTTGGACACAGGCTGGACTGCGGAAAGCCAGGGGAGTCTACAGTGGTAAGCCTGAAAGACACAGAGGACAGCAATACTGCACTTAAAAGTGATGAGAATTAGAGAGATCGTGGGAGGAAAAGCAGCTCACCGTTGGGTTTCTTTGACTTTGAGACACAGATTAGTCATTGAGTAAGAGGGCTGAACAGAATAAGCAAGAAAAGAGAAAAAGAAAAAAAAAAGAAAAAAGTGGTCAGTACTTGCGGTGTGATTGAAGACAAGTTGAAAGCTACTGAGGGAACCAACTAAATGGCAGTCGGAAACCAGAGCCCACGGCCCGTGTGAAGGTCCTTCTGGGTGTAAGCTTTCTTCTTACCAGAAACAGCAGCAAGCTCTTGAGCAGAGGGCTCAGAAGGTATAAGGGTAACTTACGATGGCCCTTTCTAGGCAACTTCTTTGGTATTCTTAAAATGGGACATAATCAGTACAAAGAGTTTCCTCCTCACACCATAAAAATTTCTATGCATGATTGCACAGTCAAACAGGGAGAGTTTAATCACAGCAGATTCCTTTAGCTGATCACAGTGTCTTTTTCTTGGTATAGCAGAGCATCAGGGGCTCACTAGCCATCATTAAATGAGAAATGATAGAAAGTCACAAATTACAGAAATTCTTGGAAAGAATTGCGTGCAAGAGTCAAATTCTTAATGACTTGTTTCCAAAAAATTATAAATGTCTGATTAAACGGAATATTGAAGCTACTCAATCTTAGAAAATTATTCCTTCCCTAAAAGAAAAAGAGTATAACAAAGGCAATAATAAAATATAAAAATGGAAATGAATGGCTTTCATCAGGGAACTGTTTGATTCCACCATCTCATTTTTTGTTTTATTTTAGTAATTGCAAAGAAATGGGTTCCTGTAAAAGCAACATCTAAAATATTACCCTGCTTTGTACAAAGAACTGACAGTATGCGCGTATATAGCTTTTCTGTTAAAATGTCATATATAGGTAAATGCACACACAGAAGTCAGTAGGAAGATCTGGACATACCTACTGAAGATCAAATTTCAAGTGTTCCATTTACAATAGGAAATTGTGAACTGAATAGTCACCAGAATTCAGGAGCAGCATATTTTGAGGATTTGATGTCTCATTGTCAAGGCTGAGCATTTCAAGGTGGAAGAACTAACATTTAGATGACAGAATGAAAAAAAGTTAAATTCCTCTAAAGGAAGGAGAAGAGGGAGAATTTATCAGCTCAAGATACTTTTCAGTATTTGGAGTCTATTAGGAGGTATAAATATTTTCTTCCAGTTGGACCATTCTGGCTTCCGATACTGTTCACTGAACGTTTGACTTCAGTGAGCATACAGAGCACTCATTTCAGTTTACCACTGCTGAAGTGTGCTATCACTTTTCTAAATGATATGCTAAGAATTAAATCCTCTGGACTCAGCTGAAACATGTTTATATTGTAAAAATCTAACCTCAATAGTCCTGATGAGCTTCTGTAGCTGTTTGCTTTTCAAACTACAAAGGCAGGTATTTAAATGTTAAATAAACATAGCATCAGGCACGGAAACATAATGCAACCAAAAAGTGAAGATAATTTCCCCAAAGATTCTTAGAAACAGCACTAGAAGTGCTTCCTCACTTGTGCTTTCATGAAAACTGACCAGCAAACTTAGAAAACTATTCAGCCATTTCTAGAAGACATCCATCTGAGACAAATCCTTTACTGACATGTGAAATACCAGTACTCTTCCATATTCAGAAAGGTCTTTTCTATTACCTTACTTATTTGACAGACACTTGATTCTACCAGCATTTCAATATTTGAGGGACTCTGCTTTTAATCTAGCTGAAATGATACCACAACATCTCAGTAGCTTGATGTTGCAGCCTGCCAGATCTCAGGTCTTTGACAAGTTGGTGCAACTGAAATTGCTCTACCAAGGAAAAGAAGAAACAAAGGACAAAGCTGGGGAAGAGCAGCAGGGAAAAGCAGCCGTTGCTGACTCTGTTGCCATCAAGAAGGGGAAGACTGAAAACAGTAGTTAGTGCAGAGAGGGAGGTCCAAACTCATGAAGATGATCCTATTTCTTTCCTGTTTGCACCTCAACCTGTCTTGTCAGCAGCCACCAATTTTCAAAGGCTCTGGCAGAGAAAAAATAGACATGACTTATTATTCTGAATTCCCCTTGAATCTCTTTTTAATTAAACCTTTCCTTCCCCCCAGGGAAGCTTAATCAAAAAACCAACCCATCAAATTACTGACTTAACATAGGCAGATTCGCTCTAAGCCTTGTTCATTTGCATAGCTGATGACTGTTTCACTTTGTTTTGATCTTCTTGGTCACTTCAGTGAATGAAGTGAGGCTATGTGTTATGTGCTGTTTATTCGTAAGTACGAGCATAAATTTTATTTGTTAGTACATGTCAGAATATAGGAAGCAGTTTTTTAATCACTCTGACAAAACTATCATGGAGTAGGATAATCATATGGTTGCATTTGGCTTTAAACATACTGTCCTAGCCTCAGACTTTCTCTTTGGTACTCTGCTTCGTACAAGAATAACCTCAATGAAATAAATGGACTTACTGATTAACGTAGTGCTCTGGAGTATCATGAATGACTCCTACCTACTTGCATATTCAAACTTAGGTTCAAAAGTAGGTTACAGACATGGGAAGAAGAAGGTTTTTTCCACCACCATTATTTCCTAGCTGAAGAAAATCTACAGGTATACATAAAATATGGGCATCGAAGAAGAACTAAACTTTTCTACCTTCAGTATCAGTTTAGTGAGTTTCCTATTTCTTAGTTAAGGGCTATTCCAAAAAACTTCATTCCTTGAGGATTGAAGGACTGGATTACTAGTCCCCAACTAGAACAGTCTGGCTGTTCTCACAAACTAGCTTTTTCCTCAAAGACATCAAAGACCACCACCAGTCAGTGACATATAAATATGCTGAAGAAGCATTTGCATTCATATATAGTTTTCAGAGCAGAGACTTTACTGTTATCATCACTGGCATGAAGAGATCCTGCCGCTAGGATGAAGATCTTGTGCTTCACACTTACTAACACAGATCCATTCCTATCCTGAAGGAGTCTAAATCAATTACCCTTCTCTGCACATCTCGTAGAAGAGAAGAACAGGCATTTCCAGCTGTGAACTGCTTTCCTCCCTGCCTGAACACTGAATTAAGTGCCTGTCTTGGAATTTACAAAGCTTAGCTTGAACATGACTTTATAGATTTGCTCTAAATTTCCTCTAAGCTAAGATTATAGTTTCCCTTAATGTAAGAAATAAAAGGGAATAACCCTTCTGTCGTGCAGTTCTTCTGGCTATCTCAGGGCAGTACTTTATAGTCATATTTAACTGGTTATTTTTCTTTGACTTAACAGGAATGCATCATTTCCATCACCCAATTTTAGTTTAGCACCAGTGCAGGCACCTCAGTGCAAACTTACATGCTCTTGTAGGGAGATGCAAGTTCGCTCTACCCACGTGCCATATAGAAATGACTGGAAGGGCACAGTACTCTCACATTGTAGACTGCGCAATTGTAGATTTACACAAAGATCCTAAACGTTGTTGCATACAGACCCCTACGGAAGTCTCCAGGGAGAGCCAGCACAATCACAACAGTTTGGTGACTCCATTATTCATTGATGCAGTCAGTACTTTTAAAAGAAGTGTTTTAACAGCATTAGTGCTTATATTAAGTTACTGCCTAGCATAAGGGCCTCTTTCTCTAACCCCTGTTGTCAAGTGTAAGTCTGTGTACACTAGAAGAGATGAACATTTAGACCTAATGAGATAAACCAGGTAAACTCAAGCTCAGAGCAATTAAATATATCAACTAATGATGCCCAGGAAAACTTTTGAAAAGTCAAGCATCAAGCCCAAGCCTTTCAAATTTGAAGATGGTACCTCTCCCCTAACGCCCACACTTTCATCCTAACACTTAGGGGGTTTATGTTAATTTTCATATGCTACATTTTTCAGTGCAGCAGAAAAACAGATAATTGCACTTGTAATTGTGGTGTTCCCTTGTAAACTCTGTCAGGTGTTAGAACACTGACCCCAGTGCCTGTGCTAATTAGATGAAGTTGCAATAAAACAGGCACTATAAATCAAATGCTACTAAGGTTGGGGTGGGAGGGGGAGGAGGAGAGAGGTTGAAGAGGGTAGGAGGAAAATCTGTTCTGTTATAGCTCTGATTCACTGTCTGCTTGTAATCAGAGAAAGGCTGTCAAATCAGGACTTCCTTATTTAATTCACACAAGTCATTGATGTCCGGACCCAATGACAGAATTGGTGGGCTTTGGATCAAGCCTGTCAGAGCAAATGAAATAACATGTGTTTGCTGTGAAATGGGATGAGTCATGGCGGATGATACCTCCTTCTGTAAGTTAAACTAGAAAATGACTTATGATTTAGTGAGCAGATCTTTTTTCTATCTATTCTGCTGAGGTGTCAAGAAAGTAGGCCACTTCTTTGCTATTGGTTGACCTTGCCCGACAAAGCCAACCACAGCTCCTGAGCAAAAGTACAGATGAAAAGCACATCTCCATTGCTTGCCTGAAAAACAATTTGGGCTTCTGCGAACACTGATGAATGTGGGTGTGTAAAAGAGTTTGTAATCCAAACTCATAATGATGCAGTAAATAGACTACTTCGACTCATGTGCAGCCTCTCTGGAGGAGGCCCCAGGGAACAGTACCAGCTACCAGATGCAGATTTCAAACAGAGAAGGGTTTATAATTTTCAAACAAATCTAATGTTATAGTTAAAATGTCTAATGCTAGTCATTCTAGGGAAATTTGGGACTCAGGAATGACTGACAATACTAGTTTTCAGCCTGATTCTGTTCATCCTTTCCTCCCCATAATACCTGGTTCCAGCCTGTGTGTTTCACATGAATGGCAGAGCCAAACTCTGAAATTCTTTGGTGGTTTTCCTAGAGCACAGAAATCATACATCCACCAGGAAACAGGGCCATAAAACAAAGGAAGTGACTCAATGCATTTCTTCAGAGCAGGGAGATAGGGATGGAAAAAAATGTGTGATTTAATTTTTTTGAATGTATCTATGAGGACTTTTGTCCACTGTCATGAGCAACCTCATGTACCTAATGTTACTAACAACAAAAATCTAGCTATATGTTTTCCAGGCTGGAACAAGCTTTCACCTGCCCACCCAGGAGCACCAGCAATGTGAGGTCATACCTGCCTGGAAGACAGACAACCAGGAATACCTTTGGTCTATCAGATTTTCAGAGCATTTAAAGAGTTTTCTGTAATGCTTGTAAAAACTTATTATCACGATGTAATCCTCTGTGTTACAGTGGCTGGTATTCACCTCAACTCAACAGAACAGGAGGACCCAGGAAACAGAACAACTTTTGGTAAAAACTGTGAAGAAGAATGCAAAAGGGTGTGCAACTTTAACTCATTGTATTGTCAATAAGTTGGATACAAGGTTGGCATAGAACGTGACAGAAGAGCAGACCAATGCACACTCCTATGGACTGCAATTCAAAAGGAGCAGCAACTATCGGGAAAATGAACAGTTCTTCGTACTGACAGTTACAAACACATCTTGTATTGCATACATCACCAGACAGGCTTTAAGGAAAATAAACTTCACAGGAGAACAATAACAAGGATTTACACATTAGATGAACTGACTTCTGAGGAAAAGGTGATCTAAAATTCAAGTACGAGTCATTCCCTTCATTTTCAGGAAGTTTAGACCAGGCCCTAGGTGAACCAAGTCTGCAGAAGAATTCAGTGAATAGCTGCCCAAGAATAATGAGAATTAATACTACATATAAGATGAGCTCTGCACTTAAGAAGCAGAGCTGGGAAAAAGGAATTTGATAATCTATAAGTATTTGAATGCTGCAAGCTACATCTGATTGGAATTCATCAAATTTTCATTTTCTTTTGCAAACAAACAGTCTCTGTGAAAAATGCCATAGCTGTTTAATCTTGCCAGGGGTTGCTGAAGGAGATTCTTCCTCTAAAATTAAAATGCAAACTATTTTGATACAAAATTTAAAAATAATACACCACCACAAACCAACCCCTCTGAATTTTTTGGGGCAGGTAGGAAGAGATCCAATGGCACTGTTTTCTCTGTGTAAGGTTTCTTTTCTCCCTTCTCTCTGCTGCTCTGTTTAGTGTCCGCATAAGCAGTTGCACCAAGGGTAGGGCAGCCAACAGGTAAAGTGCCCACCTAGAATCCAATACACACAAGTCCATATTCTATTTTTTCAGAGACTTCCTAGGTAGCTTTAGACAAAACACTGTAGCTCCTCTGAAGCACCAGTCTCTGTAGAGGCACCGATGCTCCCCCTCCTGCTGAAATGGCTGTCCAGGAGCAGATGGGCAGATGCCCACCAGGATTATCTGAGTATGCAGCACCCTACATGTTCCAGAGCATGTGCTCTGGTTAGGACAGGTCCACTGTGGGTGTCTTCACAGACACATAGAGACCAATGGAAGACCATGAACCCTTACGGCTACTAAAAAGCCACTATCATTACTCAGAGGTAGTTTCCCCAGGATTGTTCAGAATAACAGACACACTACACGTGCTCCCAAGGCCAGCTTTAGAGGACCATATCCTGTGAACAGAAGCTCCCTCTCCATTTTGCTCCCTCCTTCTGTTGGGTTTAGCTTACCCTCTGCACTGTGGAGAATGATTGCTCCTTAGCTCTTTATCCTGTGGGGCAGTCATTTCTCATAATCTATTTAAATATTTAGACCTTCATATAGCAAGTAATGCTGCTAACTTGTTTGACTTAATTTATACCCCACTGGCAAATCAAATTAGAGAAGATTTGAGTAAATCTACCTTTTAAAACAAAAGCTGATTTTCTCCGTGTTCAGCCATTTGTGGGATTAACTTTTTTAATGGGTTCTTATGTGCACAATGTTTTTGTTTTCATGGATACTAGGAGAGGATGAATTATTCATCAGGGGGAAAAAAAACCTACAACATGCATTTTCATAGCATATTTAGTCCCTTTTGTCCTATTCATAAATCAATCCCGATTACTACAAATGAATGCGTTACTCCTAACAGTTCACTCCTGACTCACTTGGACCATTAATTCAGACCTCCTCATTGAGTGCATAGGAAGCTGCCGCTAGTAGTGGGGAACTGGGAGAAGATCCTTTGTGACCTCCCCTCCTTCCCTACAAAGAACAGGCTCCATCTCCTGCTCCTTTCCTTACGCATAATTTTATAGACACACCAGATATTCTCTAGTAAAAAAATTGCTATTTCCCCTCCTGCTCCAGTGATAAATTTGCATGGAGGGAAGGAAGAAAAAAGCATTATTAATGCTCGGTAGGTGGGTTTTATGACCTAGAAGGAGGACAGAGAGCAATGGCTCATAGCATCTGCATCAGAAGTGGGGGCAATTTAGGCCCCAACATAGAGAGACATCACTGAACTAATACAGGAATGACTACAGCGATGTCACCGGTGATGTAGATCACAAGGTATCTGTCTCTGTTCCTGGACTGCTGAAGCGCTGTCATCAGTGAAGAACCATTGTCATCGAGGAACAATGCCTCACCATTTAGAGCAGAAGTAAATGGAACTTGCCAATTCTTATCCAGACAATACAGCATTTATCAACTTCTTATTGCCCAGCTGAGAGCGAAGAGAGGATTCTACCCATTTGAAAATTATTATTATTTACTACTATATCGGCAACACAGTGCACTGAATAGTTTTAGAAGAAAAATTTATGCTCCAGAATTCCTAAGGGCCAACACTCAATCCTTCTCAATACACACAATAAAACAGAGAATGACAACGCATTCATTTCCTTTCCAGTCCAATTCCTACTGTGCTGCAATGGTTAGTATTGAACACCATTCTGCTTCATGCGTTGGAGCTCTATGCTAAACTCTAATTACCAGTGTCAAAAGGAAAGTGTTCCCCAGAAGGATACCATAGTTATTCTTTGCAGTTTCTGCTGCTGTGGGTATTGCTGAATACCTTTTGAGTATTTCTGGGTATGAGGCTGAAAGGAGTGCAGTGTGTCCCACTGAAACTCTATGCTTTTTACCCCATGAAGATCCCACGGATCCCAGGCAATTAACAGTTAGGAAAAGAGTGCATTATCAACAGCTACTAAAAACCTTTTCTAGTTTAGAATGGCACTGAATGAGCAATCACAAAGTTAGGTTTTCCTTGTTATTACTCTTATGAATCCATCTAACAGTGATGCTCATTAAGAACATCCCTTAACATCATATTTGGAGTTGTACTGTCCAGCATGAAAACAGTGTTGGCATGTTATAACCCAGGCACTGGTGTAATGGGTCTGATGTTGACCATGACAGAAGGGAGTCACACACACTCTTCCCAGCAAACCACTAGCACCTACATCCAACGCATCGATAAGCCAGCCTCAATGGTCAGGAATCTGGACTTCCCTGGCCCCATACAAGCACACCAACACAATCCTGGAGCTGAAACAACTGCCAGATCTTGAATCACAGTGATAGCAATGAAAGTTACTTTAAATTTAGTTACTTAAGTAATCACCATTCATGACAGAACAGAAATCGTTGAGCTGCTGTTATCCAAAGGCAGTTTCAATTAAACTCAAACTGAGGGAAAAATCGACCGGTTCCCTTGAAAACCCATTTGCACCCTTGTTCACTAGAAACTTCCTCCCATCCGCAACACACCACCACATAGGGGTCTGATTCCAAGCCTGACTTCTCTCTCTGATTTGGTATGTCCACAGGATGAGGACAAAAGTGACACTGATACACTGCCACTGATACAGAAGGAAGCTAAGGCACTAGCGCTGCTTTTGCCATGCAAAACATTCCTTGACATTTCTTTCCAACACTAAAGCCCTCTTCTCAACCAGGAAACAGTCTCCAAATACACACAGAGTGTCTGAAAAAGAGTAGGACAAGCATCTCTCTTACAAAATTATTTCCACAGACAACTTCTATTCTTGAAGAAAGAAACCTTTTTATCAGATGTCCACAAACTCATCACACCCTGTTCCCTGTCTGTAGCACACTTCTGTTATTTGGGGTTATTCAATGCCTATGCAGGTTGAGACCTCTGGGCTTGCACTAGAGACTGAGAGGTTGAGCACTGGTGACGGCTTTATTACAGTAGAGAAACAGTGGATAAAATAAAAGCTACCATTACCTAGAAGACCACTTTGTCTGAGCTCTGTATCTCATTTTCAGTTAAAGTACTACAATTGTTCATTCAAAAAAAAAATCAACTCTGCAGGCTTTTAATTCACAGGTTACAGAATACAATAATAATTGAACCAACCACTACTCTAATAGCCATTTAGTATTGTAAATAGGTAGGTTCATACACACTTCCACTGCTTTATTCAGAACCTACATTGATAATCTCTGAGCACAAACTTCTGTAGGAAATGGACCAAGTTATCCGAGTTCCAGCATATGTTTGTAAGAATGTAGAAAAAGAGCTAGCATCATGCAGAGGCAAAACACAGCCAGAAAATGGGCTTTCCTCTCCTGGAATACAGATCAGGCAAGATCCTTCATGACATTTACAAATGGCTTCATGCTCTGCCTTTTACTGAGTTACTTTCCTTTATTTTTAGAGCAAATGCCAGCTAAAATCTGAAATATTTTCTGTGTATCTATCTAGAAGGGCCACACCATAAACTACCACTTTTTTTTTAACTGCTTAACAGAGCAGATAATTAAAAATAAATAAATCAATGTTTTGGCATCTCTTTTTTTCCCTCTAGATTCTATATTGCATTGTTTTCATCATTTAAAACATCATCAGTTGCACCAATCCAGTGAACAGATGGCATTAGCAGCCCACAAGAATCTGCACAGGGCAATTAGAAAATTCAGAGGCAAGATTAATACAAGAAAATTAATTATCAATTATATCAGTCCAGAACTGTGTACAAAAAAATTTGTTTTCCTCTGACTCTTCAGAGACATGCTAATAGGTCTGCTGATGCTTCCTGCTTTACCAAGTGATGCATTCAAAGCCTCCAAGAGTTGCTTGTAATTTTGAACCTTTATTACATCAGGATTATTCTCTTCCCCTCTTTCTTGGTTTGAGCAGAAGGACTTCAGTTAAAACAGTCCATGTCTTTTAAAGACACTTCACTGACAGCAGGAAGAAAATGTTCACGCAAATCTACCTGTTCTTTTCTCTTTGTGCCCTTCCTTTCTGCCCAGGCCTGGAAGAGATGTGTCCATCAAGAACCACATCCTACACACATGAAGCAAATGTATCAGTAAGACAGCAGCAGTCTGCAAAAGTGAATGCTACAGGACCAGAATCTCTTTCCCCCAGTTCTGGGGGGGCAAAACCAAGCAGAGTCCTCTATTTAAAAAAAAAAAAACAACAAACCAAAAACAAAACCACAAACCACAGCAGGCTACCTGATGCCCTGTAGAAACAGCTCAATCCCTTGAACACTTGGTAGGACTCCAGAGGCTGGTAGGGCAAGAGAAAGCAGGTGCATATAGGGGGCCTCTGTCATGTGTGATGCTGGCAGATATACCTGCAGTTCTGTGGTTCTCCCATTCTCATCTCTCTTTGGGGGGGAGGGCAAGACAGCAATTCAAGTTTGCCAAGTGAGCTGAAACCTGTCACGTCTATAGAAAATGCATTTTGGGGGCTAAAAATAAATAAATGCCATCCCACACTCCCACTGCCTTTGGATTCTTATTCATTGCAGTATTCAGCTATCTGAACTCCACTTGCTTCAAATAGCAGCAGAGAAAGGGGAGGGAGGAGAAGAGGAAATAGGGAGTAATCCATGGATTTAGAAATGATTATATATAGCAGGGCAAATATGAATATGATCTAACAACAGAGCACAGGACATGATCATACCATATGGGATGAACTCAACTGACCCCAAAGGACTTATTTGAGATACTAAAATGTATAATCAGTGTGAGAATCTAACTCCGTCCTTGCTTATGATATGCCGCCTCAGGTTCCTATTGGTAAAAGAATTATTATAGCGATTAAGAACCATTCACCAGTCCTACACTCACTGGGGTGCTGGCAGAAGCCAGTACTTGCCATGTGCTGGAAGAGCTTCACAAGTGTGTTGTTCTACCCAGAATCATCATCATCATATTTTCCACTTGAAGTCTATATTTTGTACAAATGTACCACACACATTTGAAAACAATTTGTTCTTGCTGTTAATTTATATGAAAAATCCTGCTGCATTTGCATGACATTAAGAGGAAAAAAAAAAAATTTGTCCAAGCAGACAATGTATTTGATACTGCGATGATAATAACCCTGGATAGATTCCTGTGGGCTAGCAATGCCATCTGCCTCCTGGATGCAGAATCCAAGGACCATTACAGTCCATGGAAAGACCATCTTCAAGACTGATTCAAAGCCAAGGAGCACTAGTGGAGTCAAACTGATTGAATGCTAGCTAAGCACAGACAAGATAAAGCAAGAGAGGCATGGATCAGCAGTGGGTCCCTTGGACCTGCCACAGCTGTGGCAGGAATCTCATTCACAGCCTTTCTCTCGGGAACTATCATTATTCTGTACCATTTTGTCACTGTTGCATCTGAAGGCATGAATATATGTATATGCTTTTCTCCCTGTAAGGAACTAAAGGCCCGAATACTAGTCTCTTGTAAAGAATATTTAAGTACCAAAGCTAGAGGAAAAGCTAGAGGCACACAGTGATGTGTGCCTGATCCACTTTACTCAGCCTGAAAGCAAATGAGCCACAGACTAAGATCAGATTATCAATATCCTACCTTTTTTGGCAGATCTCTTCAAAACTTAGCATTTCTGACTGCATGGGATAGAAAAATCACTGTTTAGAATTTGCCTTTACCACTGTTGACCCGACAGGTCTCATTCATGCTGTCACAAGTCCCAAACACACCTACTGGTCTTGATGGCCTCAAGTATCCAGAGTCAAGTTTTCTCCTTTAAGTTTTCACCTCCATTTGTCTGGCTCCTGCACAGCTACCATTAATTTAGATCACTGTAAAGGAAGACTAAAATCACCATCAACACTTTCGTTGCCTAAAAAAAAAAAGTCGTCTCCTTGTCCAAGAAAATATGTGTTTTCTTCAAATCAAAAGATAATTTTTTTCTATTTCAAAATAAATAGAAGTACAGACACACGCTACCTACCTTTTGACTGAAAAGAGTTATTAAAGAGAGGCTCCTGTATGGCCACATCTAAATCTACTGCAGAGTAGAGGGCCATACATTGACCATATATTTCAATAAGAAGTCCAATAGGAGATCTGATTCTACCACACATTGAATTTCTGCGGCTTTGAATGACAGTCATGACCGGGTTTAAGTGAAAGGTTTGAAAATCTCATGGTCACGTAATAAGTGCTAGTGAACTGGGATAATAAATGCTAGTGATTCTGGGGGAGGAAGAGGAGGCTGTGTTCAGCAACAGAAACATGTAATCATCTCCGAGAATAACTTTTCAATGAGAGTTAGAAGGTGCTGCTTTTCTAGGAGGTGTTTTAATGTGCTACATCTTTCTGACCACATGAGAAAAGTCAGTCAAGAAAGATATAAATAAACAGGGGGGAACACGACATAACACGTAAAATAACAGGAAAAATGTCTAAGACGCATGACACGAAACTACGCGGAGAACCAGTAACCAGGAACGCTCCTGAGATTCTTTGAATCTTTCCTGCAGCTGCAGACTAGCCCTGAACTGCTACATCAAAGTGGTTGGGGAAAACATAAGTTCATTTATCCTTTCATATTTTCACTATTTCCCCCTCCCTCCAACTTTAAAAAGGAAAAACAAAAAGGAGAAAAAAATTGCATTCAGCAACTGCAAATCTAGACTTAAAAAAGCTACCGATGTTTACATATCACAAAATATACTGCAACTAATTCGTTATACAGGAGGCAAAGCTTTGTGTCTCCTTGTCAGCCTGATGAATGTAGAAGTTTCAGTTCTGCAAGATATCATATGCAACCCATTTCCAATGTTACATACATGGCTATTTATGAATTTTCTAGTAATTAGTATCCTGGGGAGAAATCCTATTGCCACTCTAGTTACCTAATGTAATAAATTATTGCAAAAAGCAAAGTGGGAGGAATTTCTTATGTTTTATTAGCGTTTGGTAATTTTGATCTTTCCAATGATGTCTACTGACCCCTAGCCTGTAGCTGTGTTTCAAAGCAGTTTCTTCAGCAATTCTTTAATTAAAAACTATTACCAAAGAGAAAATTGGAATCAAATATCTCAGTGGCAGGGAAGATTTTGACTTACTCAGGATTTTTACTTTACAGAAACTAAATAAATAAGAAGAGAATAATTTTTAAGCACTTCCTAGTTTAAAAGCAGGGAAAAAACCCAAATTAGATTAATGCCATGTTAGATACTAGGAAGAAAACAAAATCAGTTGCATTCTTCCTCCCAGAAGCATACTCCTTTTCCGCTGTAAATACTGTCCCCAGTTCTGTTCTTGCTTGCAAAACCTGTCAGGAACAAGCCTGTCAAAGTCATTGTAAATATAGCGGTATAGGCATTGTAAATATAGCGGTATAGGCATTGTAAATATAGCGGTATAGGCATCTGAATGCAATTCCTTTGGCCAAACTGTTCAAACTGAGGAAGGCACAGAAAAAAACGCTTCTCTGTTTGCACTTTGGTTTTCAAACAGAAGGAACTCAGCTGTGCTGAAGGTTCCCATCTGAAGAATCCTTTTTGAAAGTTTACTGGGTACGTGAGAGCTCAGTAATCCTTAAAGGCAGTGGCACTTTTATGTAGCTATTTAAATATACTTCAGGATACTACTTATAGGCACATAACATTCAATATTTTTGCCCACATCTAAGCTTTCTTAGCCCAAAACTGAGGGATCACAGCTCTCCTGAGCTCCAACATACAGAGATGATTTATTTAAGAAGGTGATGAATTTTCATACTGGATACAATTACTGAGGTCCGTGCGCACACACAGAGATCTTCACATGCGAATCTAACGAGGTTTCTAGGGAACTTGTAGCTATTACAGATTCACAGGCTCCTTCACTCAGCTCCTGGGAAAGCACTTACAGCTGATTCCATGCTAATTCATTGCTCAATGAATAAGTAAAATCTGTACAGTATAATAAAACCATTGATCATTACGCTTTAAAAAGATTGACTCCTAAATATTTAGGAAGCAGTGTGTATTCAACGGAAATGTTTATTGGCACTGGGAAATTAAACTGTCACCCGTGAAATAGTAAAACTCATTAATGCGGAGTTTCTTTTTAAGTGTTAGGAATTAACTTTACGACTGCATCAGTAATGGCAAGCCTCAGCCTTAAATCGCCTGCCATTTAGTATTCGCGAACATTATTAAAGCATATTAACCGTAATTTAATTGACTGAAAATTAAAAAAGGAAGGGGGAAAAAAAGGAAAAAAGTTCGCCGCTTCCAGTGCGGTGGCTGGTTTGGAAGCAATTAGCGAGCGGGAAGGGGCGAG
>NW_009260595.1:1434094-1434416 GCF_000687185.1 Egretta garzetta | reverse complement strand
GGCAGCCGGGCGCTGGGCACCTCCTTATAGGCGAGAGCCGCGCTGCACTCCACCTCCTCCCAGCCCCCTGGAAGTCACTCCTCCTCGCCTGCCAGGGAGGATCCTTATTGCAATCTTCACGCGTTGTTGATAAGCATCAGAGTCACGGAGTAAATCAGATGCCTGAAGGGAAAAAAAAAAATAAAAAGCTTCCTTTTCTTCCCCCCCTTTTTTCTTTTTTTCTTTTTCCTTTCCTCCTCCTTTCGGTACCGCTGTGGCTGGAACATTTTAAAGAGCCCCCAGCTCAGTTGTTTTTTTCCTCATAAATGTATAGTTACATACA
>NW_009260595.1:1425885-1433979 GCF_000687185.1 Egretta garzetta | reverse complement strand
GGGGGCTACAGGAAAGCAGAATTAAAAAGCATCTCGCCTTCCCCTCGCAGTCTGTGCGCAGGCGGCTGGAGCGCGCTCTGAGCCGGCACCTTGTGCCGTGCCCAGCCTGCACACACGGGAGGTGAAACGTCCTTCCAGGAGCTCCAGCTTAATCACCGCTGAGATCTAACCTTGTTGCTTTGCTGCGGCGTCACCCCACATCAATAGAGCGCTGCATCAAAGTCAGGTCAAAATTGCATTAGTGATTCCAGTGTAATCTGCAAGGAGAGTGTGTTTGGACCATGAAAGACTTTGCAGGGGGAAAGTCGCTGGTCCTCAGCCATAATCCCTCACAGTGGCGAGCAATAATCAGAAGAAATAGACTGTTCACCAAAGCCATCCTGACTTGCCAATGGAGAGCAGAGTTTTAAATTGCTGGCTTGCTGTAAGCCTCATATTAAAAAGTAAGGAGGGTGGAGGAAAAACATCGTGCTTAGCGATTAGGTGTTATATCAAAGAGAGGTGTCAAGGGGACATCTTAGCTTTAAAGGAGCAGCCAGCTTGGAAAGCAAAAGTCCACATTTAAAAAATGACCTAATTATTTCACCTTCTGTTGTTACAAGTGACACCAGTGACACAAGGTTAAATGGGAAGGATAGCTGCCTAGCACTGAGGCTTTCAGTCAGAGTCAATAAAGGATTTAGTCAGACAAACCCAAGACTTAGGAAGAACTTAAAGCCTAATGAGCTCTCCAAGTCTTTAAATTTTGGCTTTACATACATCCACATGTACCAAGGTTTCATCTTTGCTTGCGCAAGGACTTGACCCAGTTGCCCTGTGCTTCACTTAATTTGAGCCCAGTGAGATTTCAGAAACGAGGAGTGGGAGTCAGTCCAAGGGTAACGCATCTACATGAGGTGTCTGCTCTCCCTTCCAAAGGCCCCGGAGGAGGTGTTCAACGAACCACCCAGGAGGTGTTTGTGTAGGGGCACAGACACCATCTTCTCTGGGCAGGCCCATTTTGGAAGGAAGTGAGCTCTATTCGTTTCCCTCAGTGGATGGGGAGAGAGAAGGTCTCACCTTCGTGATCCTAGTCAGAAACATCTCATCTTCTCCGCAAGTTGTACAGATCATGTACAAGACTCTGGCCCAGAAACTAAGAACCATATTGCTTTGCTGCATTAGGCCAAGAGGCTGGAATATTGAGAAAATTATGTTATTAACTTGACTTTTTCAGGTGAGTAATCAAGCTTTAGAAGTGCTAGCAGTGCTTCCAGAGCTATAACTTGAGTAAAGCTAAGTGGTCGAATGTATCAGAAAGCTTAAAGCCAGTCTGGATTTGCTCTGGAGACACAGGAGTCTTTCACACAGTCACAACTTTGCAACTATGTGTTCTGAAATTAGTGGAGGAATTCAGAAGGAGGAGATTAAATATGGGGGTTTTTTTCCATGCTTTCCCTTTAAAAAATAATTACAATGAAATGGACTGTGTTTCAAATATTTTCAGTGTCTCTTTAAACTATCTGGCACAATGGTACACTTTTTAACTGACTCACTGAACTAATTAGTGGCTTGTTTATAGGAAAGCAGATGTGGAAATGAGCTATGTGGACTAATTAAAAGCTATCAATAAATATGAGCCTGATCCTGCAATACATCCCAGTGGTCACCAATAGAGATCTGACTGCAGGATCGCAACCCTGGTTACACCCTTGGTTTTCATGGCGCAGTGGTGGGGTGCTGGTTTCCCGGAGGCACACCTCTTCCATAAGCTCCTTTGTATCATAAATGCCAGGCAGGTGCCTTAAGATTTGTGAATGTTTGGGTACAGGAGCACTACAACCGAGAAGTTATGACCGGAGTGGAGGGCTATGCAGCTGTTCTTTGCAGGAAATTATGTAAATAATGTCATGTTTAAGGGCTTTTTGCCAGCAAGATTTTTATTAGAGTAAATTTATTAATCACTATTAAAGCTGTTCAGACAAAAAGTGTGGCTCATCCTCAGCTGCAGATCTGGGTACCCTGGGTTTTGGGAAAACTCAGTTGTTGTTTTAGTTTTAGTGTGTCTGGACTTTATTCAAAATGACTGCAATGGTTGCCACCGAAGGCATTGCAAGCCTTGGCAATGAGCGAAGGCTTTGTTCGGCATGTAGTGATTACTCCTTTCTAACTCAGTGATAACTCCTTCCTGTCTCTCCCCTTCACTGTGGCACATGTTTTCTCCTCCCTGATGAAAGCAAAGCTGACCTTAACAGCGAAGACCCTGAGATCTTTCCTTTCAATCCCTGCCTCTTCTCTGACACATTTCATTTATAGCCTTTTGCCAGTCACTGGGTGTTCACTCCCTGTTTGTTAAACAAGGGGAACACTACGCGCTACCTCATCTCATACAGATGACAGGAGGAGAAATATCCTCATGTCTGGTGCATGTTCAGAGTCTGCAGTCATGGTAATCATATGAGCACCTTGATAATTTCAGAGGCAATGTAGATCATGATGAGGTCATCTGGGACAGTATAGGAAGGGCTATGTTAGTTCTGGGTGAGAAAGCATGGGCACTCAATTATCCTCCTCCCGATGGTAGCTGAGCACCCATAGTAATGCTGCTCAGGACACAAGCAGTGTATGACCCATGTGATGGGGAGAGGCACAGGAGCAGCATTAGACCAGTAGCTGTTCCTACCTTACTGGCTTTACAGTGCAAGCAACAAATAGCTGAAATTCGGCATTTAAGTTTTCAGCCCCCGTGTCCTACCCAGGTTTGTTCTGCCAGCCTGGAGCCTTGTTATTGGAGCAGAAGGAACCATTTGGGGAATTAGATGAGAGAATATGAATAGGAGAGCAACAGAAGGACATGAAAACATAAGGAAGAGCAGGAAAAGCTGGCTGCCACAAGGGAAATAAGGAGAAAGCTTTTTTATTTAAATGTTTATCTGAGGAGGTAAGTTTATCTGTGATCAGTACACTTGTTTTCTTTCCTAGAGTCAGTAAACAGCATTAGTATTGCTATAACCCATGTTGAGTTTGCCACTAGAAGCAATAAGAGTTTAGCCCATGAATTCAATCAATCCAGCTGTTTGGGTGACTGCAGATGGAAGCTTTATGTCTGACCCCAATCATATAGCATCCAGGGAAGGAGAATGGCATTATGTATATGAATTTTGAAGAGCACATACTACCACAAACTTTATTGCATGTGGCTTTTGGATCAGATATTGGTGTTTCCTATTGCTAACTAGGAATTTGTCTGAAGAATATCATGTTTCTGATCAAAAACCATAAAAGTCATGTCAAAAAAAACCTAAAGGGTTTTTCTTTTTTTTTCTTTTGTTCCCTTAGATTTCTCCCCTATGAAAAGAAAGGACTCATTCATTAGAGAGAATATGTGGGGAGCTTTCATAAAACACGTCGACCCCAACCAGGTAAGTGCAACAGCAGGCTGCTCATTATCCTTGGATAGTTCCATGGCATACATAAGTCCGGAGGATAAGAAAATTTAATGATCTGCTGGGATAATCTGATGGCCAGTAGAATTTTTGAGATACATGCTGAGATTAGGGTAAAAGAAATCAGATGTCAAGCTGTGCAGTGATTATTGGAAGACAAAGAACTAAAATCACCTCTTCGTCTGCTGGTATTACGGCTTTCATTACACTGTCCTGTCTGCCTATGAAGATGCTTGTGTCCATCACAGCCAGATACAGCTACTGGGCTTGAAAGATCAATACCCTGACTAAATAATAGTACAAATGGCTATGGCTACAAATTACCTAGGGCCTTTAATAGGCCTTATATGGGACACGCTCCTCCCTGGTGTAATTCCAGTGATATCGTTTGTTGCGGTTCAGGACAGAGTCACAGAGGACACAATCCACGGTCTGTTCTCTCTGTGCTGGTTCCCCACCAAACACAGTGATCAGCTCCAGCTGAGCCAGCCACAGTTCTCCCTGAGGGATACCATATTTTTGCTACAATGCAGTGTCATCCTGGTGCATTTATTGTCCCAGAACCAGCTGTGCACCATTGTCCAATGGAAGGGTGAACTTCATGAGGTGTTGGCATAAATACAGAACTCACTCCTGTGCTCTAATCAACCACAATCAGCCCTGAAGAGAGAACTTGTACACAAGCTAAATAATGCAGATTTTTTCCCCCTGTTTTGAAGCCACAGAAATTAGAATGAAGAAATCCCTAAAAGGTCTCTGGCCAGTTAGGTGTCACAGGATGAATGTAATCCTTGTAGAAGAGCTGGCTAAGTAATGGGAACACACCGCCCAGAGTCTGCCTTACAGTGCTTAGAAACTTCAAGGCAAACTAGAGAAAAAAAAAACAACCAGAAGGTGGGGAGGCATTCTAGCAAAAATCTTTGTTCTATAGACACTCCCGTTCAGACCACAAAATCATAAGGGAGACAGTGTTATCTGTATGAATATCTATTTCTATACATAAAGAAGGCAGCTTTATTTGTCATTCATTAGTGGGTATCAAGGCTCCATTTTGCAGAAATTCAGTCATTCAGTCATGGAATTATAATATCTGCTATGTCACTGATGTGAGTAATGACATATAAAGAATAGACATCGGGATAAATTTTCAGAAGCAATCAGTGATTTTGCATGAACAACCAAGGTATCCCTTAAGGGGCAATTTTTCAGCATGATTTGGGCATTTACCTGCTGAATATCAGTGCCGTGATCTGTCTGTCCAAACAGGACAGTTAAAAGGAGAGAGAACCAAAATCATTAGTCTCTATTGAACACTTGCAACTCAGCGCACCACCAATCCACAGTCTCATGCTTGAGGAGAGAAACAATCACCTGGGCCTATATACATAATGAACAACTTTGAATGTCTCCATCATTTTGCAGAGAAAGTTTGCAAGGAGTGAAAAAGAGAGCTAATTTCATCAAATAAATCATTCGTGACAAATGGCTCATCCAATGCTAGCACTCAGAAAATTATTATTAGCAACAGCTGGGCTGGGTATGACAACCTATATTCAGGCATTCTTTTCACTTTTCTGCCTGTCCTTCACTAATCTCTGTTATGGATAGAGGTCGGAGAGGAGTGAAAAGAGGGAAGTTGTGTGGAAACTACTGCAATCATTAGGTCATTTTTAACCTTGCTGCAATTACCATACAGAAGGAGCCAACTGAGAATAATGGAAGGCAAGACTGTAATTTAGACTCCCCTGAACAAAAAGGAAGAAGTGAATATACCTGCTCTCACAAACTATTAGGATTTCTAGGTTTAATCCTGCCGGAATGAGCAGCTCCTGAGCACTCCTGTGTTCCTCACTTCTCAGTATAGGCACAGGAGATTGAGAGTCTTGGGCCCAGGTTTTTACACCAGCCTGCCTTTCTAAGGCTGCTGCTGTCGTATTTTTTTGATGCAGACATTGAAGGACATGGAACAGAAAATGGCATTAATAGAGGTTCCTTAATCACAGTATTGCTGAGCTTCTTCTGGACAATGTACTTGCGGAGGCCTGGGCTGGAAGTTAGTCTGGACTAAACTATGAAAATCCCCATATTTATGTTACGTTGTATACATAGATATATATACATGTATATATACAAACATATATATGTACATATGTATATGCAGGCAGATATTCACACACAGAAATATGTGTAAAACAGGAAATCAAACAAGGTAAACTCACCTCTCACTAGGAGATCCATTTATTTCATACTTACTGACTAAAAATGTTTATTTCCTCTAGGAAGTGGATGCATTTGCATCAGAATGAAACAATTCCATGTAGACCTACCACTGTCTTTTCAAAGCAAAGTGATTTTAACACCATGAGGGATAGCTGATTATACTGTAATGTGTAGGCCTGAGTCAGACACTCTCATCTTACTTCTGACTTAAGCCAGCTTGAGCTATAGGAAGCTTCTGCTTTCTGCCAGTCTGGATTGCAGATTACGCTGGAGTTAATGAATCCCTCCTACTCGGTAAAGATCTGCTGACAACATGAGAATATTAACATAATGTAGCTATGTAGAGGGATAGATATTCAGAGGTTCTTTTGCAATCAATGTATTTTGCATTAGTTAAAAAAAAATTGTTAGTGATTTTGAGCAACTACTATCAAAACTAAGCCAAAATAAAAAAAAATCCTACTTGATGCACTTTTTATTTCTGACTCTCAGGGGCTCTTTTTTGCTTATTCTAAGGATAATTATCTCTACTTGGATGATGTTGTGAATTCCAGGGTAAGGGAAAAAATCAAACTCACTGCTGAAAGTTTTTATGCCCAGGATTTAAACTAGAGCAAACAGGTCCCCTTAGGTTCTCATGAAGGGGGGAAAATCTCAATCAGTCCAACTTTCTGTTCACTTCTTAGATATATGCTGAATCAGCTGAGGTTCAGGTAGAAAGTGTGAAACAGTGCCACAGAGATCACATTGAGCTCACATGAAGAGAGGCCTTCTTGGCTGTGGGTGAAGTGCAGCAAACCATGCCCTGGAGCTCACCCAATCCCCAGACTTTAACCTGTCATCCACACACTTTGAACATGAAGTGAGTTTAAGCTTGAGACTGGATTCAGGCTCACTTTCAAAGGCTGTGCAGATGTATTCATGGTCCAAAGCCAGGATTAAGCCACAGAGAAAGGGTGTGGCAGAGCCAGGAGGTTAGCCCAAGTTGTCTTTGCTTTCTTAATTGGCATCTGTGTCTTCTATTACCTCTCCTTCAGTATGTAAATCAGTTTCATAAACGTAACAACTCAAGAGGATGATAGTCACCAGGGACAGCAGCATACAACTCAAATCTTACCCAAAAAAGGCAGAAAAGTAGGACATAAACACCTTACTTGACTTTGTTTCTCCATCTTAGTGGTTAAGATGCTCATTGCAGGCAGATCCAGGCAGCAGACAATCTCTGCAGTGATAGGAAGGTCACAGGCACTCAGATGTGCCACATAGAAACCTTTAGCATTGTCTAATATGAAGAAGCAAATCTGGAAATTAACGGTATGCATTGACACGTACCCTCTACATGTGTTAGTACCACTTATGTCATTGCATTTACTATAAACAACTCAATTCCCATAGTGCAATTATAGCAGATGGATAAACAAGATGCAATATACTGTTCACTTTATGACAATGATCACATAATTCTGGCTTCACTGCTTTTAACTGTTTGCATGAAACACTGATTAATAAAGCTCTGAAAGGCTGTCAGACAAGGATACATGAATGGGTAGGTGATACAAGTGAAATTATTCCACAGTACAAATGTCCCTAACATTGCAAAACTAGTGAAGCTGTATCAGGGATGAACATGATCTATTCTGTCCATCAGGTTCTCCTTGACAAAGGCTTAGCAGTGACTACAATAAGCTATAACCATTATCCCCTACTTTCCTTCTTTTTGTATCTACTTTTGTGTCCATTTAGACCATAAGCCTTTGAGAAACAGCCACCTTCTTCCCCATCTATATGTATAGGTACTGTAGTCCTTATCCCACTATGAAGGCTGTAGATGCTTGCACAATGTTACCATAGGTCAACCATTACAGAGACGATTATAGCACTCTGTGAGCACATCAGTGGGTTAAAGCCACAATAAGAAAACCAAGTAAGAGTCACAATGAGCTTAGGAGGATGGAGGGTTAATTCCTTTATCACAAACCTATGTTACTAGAGCTGCATTCTGTGCATTGACATTACTGATACATCCATTTTGTTAAGTGGATACAGTTGTCTGCTCACGCATATTCACTTGAGATGATTGCATTATTGAGGTATCTCACAAAAAATGATACCGATTCATGTCAGTGATTTTAGCAAAGCTACAACCTCCCGGTTTCAGCTTTGAAGATTTTGAATCTTTCTAAATTAAAGAATGGACCATTTAACAATCATTTTGGTCCTGAATTAGAAAAAGTATTTCTTAAGAATTAAATTATTGGTCAGTAAAAAAAAGGAGTGCTTAACAGAAGCTCAGAAACCTGGCTATACCTAGGAGAATCCCTTCTCTTTTCTATCACCTCAGCAGTGAAGGTCAAGATGAAATCTGTGATATTGTGCTTGTTAGATGATATTCCATGACTTCAGTTTATGCTTCTGATATCTAAGATTTCCAGAGGAGCTCCTCTCTGAG
>NW_009260595.1:1423284-1425852 GCF_000687185.1 Egretta garzetta | reverse complement strand
ATACCATGTTGTCCTTGGGAATTGCTATTTTGAAAACTACTTTAAGACTTTCTGGGTTAGAGCATCCCCCGATGGAACTGTATGTAGCTCCACCTAATTTTAATGCTGACTTACATCAGCTGGTTGTCATATGGCGCTAAAATAAAATGCAGAAGCCAAATTCAAAAGGGTTTATATCACGTTAAGCTACCTAGAGAAATCAGGAGTGTTTAGCTCTGGATCTTGTCCTAACTTGTCTCACACTGATACAAAAGAAGATAACATGAAATGAAGAGGACATGGAGGAAATGGATTTTTAAATTCTGTGCTAATCTTCACAGTTGTTTTCTTTCTTTTTTTTTTTTTTCTTTCATTAGTTTTTCTTAAAGTGTAGATAATAGGCTATTTACTGGGAATAATCCTGTTAAGCGGATAGTGCTGTATACACACCTCTCTCTCTCCCTCTCATTCTGTAGGGACACCAATGTTTGAAATCAAAAAGTGATTCCTAGCCCTATTTTTCTTAGAGATCTCACCTTTATTACACTCCATAATCTGTATCTGTGGTGTCAAATCATAAGGCATAAACCATAAAGCAGAGGTAAGAGAGATACTTTAAAAAGGGAAGTTTGCCTTTTGATATCAAGAGAGTTAGGGTGAGACAGCATCATGCAACATCCTCATGTTGCATGATGCTGTCTCACCCTAACTCTCTTGATATCAAAAGGTTGAACAAGGGATCCCCAGCATGTCAGAAGGGTCTGAAAAAGCCTGAACTAAACCCCATCAAAGACATTAAAAATCATTGCTTTGATTTTAATGGCATTTTTGATGGCTTGTGTAGTGAGCTGCTTTCTCAATTTTCTGACACCAATATGATGGGCAACAAACATCCCCCAATTCCAGAATACCCTAAATGCAAGAAAGATCAGCATCTGGCCACAGGCTCTCTACTATTTGACTTTTTGTCTGCTGAATGACTAAATTATATGCTTTCCTTCTCTATTATATACTTTTCTGAAGATAAACAGTTATTTTAATGGAACAGGAGACTGCATAATCATTGTGAAGTCCTTGAGCTTTCTGCTGGCTGCGGATTTCTCTGTTCAAGTCCAGATGAGCTACACAATGCGAAAATATATCTGGTAAGTTTTTCATTGACATTACCAGGAAGGTGTAATGACTGTCGGTCTGATGTCAGCGGGAGGTGCTGTCAAGAAGGGGAAGGAAAAAAAAACCCTCAAAACCCCCTGCAGACATTCAAGAAGAAATCTTGTACTGTTGAGTAATTACAATTCTCAAAGAAAAAAATAGACTTGGATAAACCTGGAGGCACCTTTATGTTTTTTCCTTTTGAAACCTTCCATCTCCCTGACACAACGCTTTGCTGTTCTGTCATTCTGTCACCATGCCATGCTGGGCTAGTTGTTTTTTTAGTGCAGGAGGGAGTATTTTTGGTCCTTAAAGACCCCACTGCGCAAATATTTAAAACAAACAAAGTCTTTGTTGAGGTTTTTTAAAAGTCTTTTAATCAGCAAACAGATATATTCTTTGTCTGTTGGAAGAAGCTGCAATTATCAGGGGAATTTCATTTCAAATGGCACACACATACTTCGTGTGGGTGGTGAGGTAGGCAGGCATCTCAGTGGTAGGTTATAGTCATGTTTATTATATACTTTGAATGTTACTTTGCTGATGTCAGTATGGTGCTTTTTTTCCGACATGCACAGGGAGCCCAGAGCAGTAAAGAGCCTCCCTTCCATGCCATTTTCCCACTTGTAAAGAAATCACAGCTGAGCTTGTAATTGTGAAGTTATGCAGTCACAGAAATTGTGTCCCAGGGAGGTGTTGTGTCTTGCTGCAAGGTATTGCTGTCCTGTTGTCTAGACAGAAAATGGCTGAACTTTTGTCTTGCGTTACACCATTTCTTCCTGTTCTTTCCTGCGCGAATCCTTTTCACCACTTTCCGTCTCATTCGCTTTCTTCTCACCACTCGATCAACACCCTTTTTCTTCTCAAGCAGTTCATGGACGAGTCAGGTCATGTGCCATCAAATTACGCCCTTCCTCGCAATCTCTTTGGCTCTCATATGGTTCCTAAAATCATCAGTGATGTGGTTTGGGTTTGTGTCTTTTGGGGGTTTTGTTGTGTTTTGGGGTTTGGTTTTTTTTTTTCTGATTGAAACTGATGTTCCCTTTAACTGCTTCTTTCTTCCCTGGAAGTCTGTTGGACTTCCTGCATTGTTTCTAGCTCTGCTTTCTGACTCTTCTATTAGTGCTCCTCCAGGCTTAGAGAGCTCCAGTGAGAGCTCTGCTACCTTTAGTTTTGCTTCCTGTTCTTCAGTGTGGGAGAAACACTTCTATCCCGCTATGGATAATTTTCCTACTCACTCTTTTTCATTGTTTTACATGTTGTTTTGTTATTACTATCTTTACACATCTATCTTCACCTGTCACACTCTGCCCTTGATTTAAAAAATGGAGGGCAGGCTATGTGTCTTGCTGCATGGAGGAAATATTGCTGATAGAAAGCTGCAGGGCTAAAGCCAATGGCTAAAATGCTCAAACTTTTCTATGCAAGATTTCCCTA
>NW_009260595.1:1374317-1423273 GCF_000687185.1 Egretta garzetta | reverse complement strand
TCTCTTGCTGTTTTATGACAGTGAAGCAACCACAGATTAGATTCGTCTGGCCTAGTGCTTTCATATTTCATCTGTATATATGTTGAAATGTATTTGCTATTTGCTGTGTGTATTTGCTATCGCGCTTTTGTATTTGATGAAGTGGTTTTTTTCCATCATAAAATGTTCTTTGGGTGGGACTCAGCTGCCTAAGTATGGGCATATAGTGTTATTTTAAGCATTGTAGGGTTTTCTGTTTGGCCAGTTACTACCTCCCCGGGACTGTACGAGGCTTGCACAGGTTGTGTGCTCCATGCAGATGTCTCGTACTGCTGCGGTATGCATTACCCTGGTGCACGTACCCGACTGCATCTGTGTATTAAATGGCTGTGACTAAACAACACAGCATCTCTCTTCTTATCGTGCTATCTTAAGCTTCCTCTGGCAGCTTTTCAGGAAGTCATAGGAGTCACACTTGTGCCAAAGCCAAACGGAGGCACAAATTATAGCAAATGAGAAACAAACCCATACTACGGAGCAATACTTTCCTAACGCAGATACTGCTGAGTGAAAATGTAAAGTCAGGCATAATAAGAAAAGAGAAAAATAGAAAAGAGAAAAATAGAAAAAAGTAAAATAGAAATAAAACAAAGTAAGTCGTTAAGAGTATACTTATCAGAAAGCCCTGTGAAATTCAGCCATCGCAGGGGTCAGACTGGACTGCCACATCCTTCCCTATGACTTCTGTTAGCTTAACCCTTCACCTTGGGAAATACCTGCTCACCACTGAGGGTCTTCTGCACAATCTTCTGTTGGAAACCCTTTTTCTTTTTTTCCTTTTTCTTAAATGTTTTTCCTGAATCCGGTTGTAGTCCATTTTGGAGCAACATCTTTGTGTGCATTAAATGGAGACCGGCATACATTTTTTTATTACTATGGGGCAAAAGTATTTTCATAGTGCCTCTTTCAAAGATCTGAGACCCATTGTAGTGCCACTGATTGAAGCTGATTAATATGAGGACCTCACCCATATTTCTGTCTCATAAAAAAAAAGATATTTCTGCTGGATAAATTAGAATGCGAAATATACCTCCTTTTCCTGGCATATATTTTCCCCTTCCTTTATGGACTTCATATCCCACACAGAAAAGACAAGACAGAATTTTCCACCTATTATTTCTTAAAAACAAACCACCAACAAAATTCCCCGTAATTACAGAGAGTCTCAAAATGTTAGAGGTAATATTGAAATGTTGACAGGCATCTAACTTCTACTGGGGAGGAATGAGTGATTTAGTTAGGATGAGCTAATAATATATTTCCAGTGGTAAGTAACAGCTCTCCGTTCTGGATAAAAATGATTATTTTAATAAGGCTTGAAATTGCAGGCATGATATGTGCTGTGATAGTATGTAGGACGAACCAGTAATGCAAAACCAAAACCACTAAATGGAGCTTGAGCAGGGATCCTCTGAGGGATTATTAAAGATTATAACAATAGTCTGTTAGCCACTGAAATTAGATTTATATGACTTTGCATAAAACAATTATTTGCAATCTGGAAAGAAACCCCACCCAGAAGCCTTTTCCCCCTTGTCTTTTTCTGTCTTTTAAAAATATTTTGCTTTTTAATATTTAAAATGCATTTTCACACTTTTTTTTTTTTTTCTGTTTTCAGGGATCATACACAACTTAATTCTGTTTAAAAATACTGTTTAAAGACTGCGGGATATATCTCAGGGTATCGTGTTAATACTGGAGGAAGGGTCTAGCTTTTTCAGAGTGCAAGCTGGGGTTTCATGTTGATGACCTTGTTCTATTTTATCAGCAATGATAAATTGGAGATAAGTTAGACAGTAACCAGCCCTGGAAGAGGCTCAAGGTCTGCTCTAAAGCAGTTCCTGTGGTAGCCCATGGCCCTCCTGGTAGTCAGCTGTGTTACTTAGGGCGTATCAACTTCTTTGCTTTCTGCCTCTGATGGTCTCCTCACCCCTCTTTTCATAAGCTAAAAGCTATTTTGGGAGAAGCTGACAAAATCTACTACACAAGGCTGTGCTTAGCACAACAGGACACGGATCTTGGATGGAGCTTTTTGGCAACACAGTGATACAGATACTACAATGAACATAAAGGTTTCACACAGGAAGATCAATAGGTACAAGGCGTTAGTTCTTTAAAGCCTCCTCTCTTTTATGATTATTTGGGAACAATTCATATACAATCCATCACCCTCATGAGAGTTTTGTGGCAATTAATTATATCATGCTTGCACAGTGCTTTGAAGATGCAAGGCAGATCCCCAGCTGTGTTAGATTTCAGATAGCACAAGGTAGCCTAACACAGCCAAAGCAAAAAATAATCTACAGGATTTTTTGGCTGGTGGAGAGCAGCTGTGGAGTTTCTTTCACTATCTCTCCCAGCCTGGCTCTTAGGGTGAGAAGTCTCCTGCCTCTCTCCAGACTCACTGCTCCTCAGGGATGGACTCGAGCCAAGCTCTTGGCAGAGAGGAACGTGAGGATACTCAGTGCCTTCAAAAGCTCTCCTTCATGAGATTTGGATAGAGCAGGACCTTAGAGCAAAGCACAAAACTCAGTCCAGCAGCATATACCCAGCTCTTCATTAGCACAGCATCAGGCAGTGCACTGTACAGCAGGGCTGCAACTGCCAGTGTGCGCTGAAGATACAGAACCCCACGCCTTGAGCTTTCCTCACTCTTTCAGTGTAGACAAAACTTCAGTGGCCCAAAAGCTAGTGTAGACTCCAGAGCAAACAAGTCTATATGTGACCCCTCCTCCCCCACCTTATTTTCTCTTTCATCATTTTTGACACAAGATCTAACTAATGAGTTTCAGACTCCATGTCCTGGATATATATAAACTGTATTTCATTCCCAGAAAATTAACTCCAGGTCTGGCATGCATCCATGAGTTACACCTATGCCATTTGAAATTGATGGGCCTGGGATGGGGTTCAGTGAGGATGGAGAAGGCTAGAGGGAAGGAGTTAGCGTTTTATGTACCAAACATCATCCTGCTCAAGCCTTTTGTGCATGGAGCTTTAGTTATTTCAAATCTCTGTCTCCATGTCATGCTGCCTTTTGTCACACTGTTGAAAGTAAGTGTGAACGAAAATGAAAATAAATACATAAAGGAAAGTCTGACCAAAAGAATAGATGTTTAATGGGGAAGAAGGTAGCCTTTTTCAATAATGTGCTCTTATTAAGAAAAAAAGCTGAGGAAAACTTGCTTTTATTTTTTTGAAACATAACAGAGCTAAACAACTCATACTCACTTCTGTCCATTTAGGCTTTTTAATGGGTCTAGATGGACATCTTTCAAGATTTGCACAGAGCCATAAAGCAAGGCCAATTCATGCCTTCCTGAGATCTCTTTTTTAAACTGTAAAATGAAAGCATTTCTCAGAAACAGAAGAGAAGATTTCAATCTGCTTCAAAATAAGTCACTGGAACAACCTACCTAGAGAACTGTTCTTGGGGTCTTCTGGTTGCATTTGGTCCCTTTCTAACAGAAGGGGTTCAATGCCACCAGAAGTTACTAGTTTGGCATAAGAGTCACTTCACAAAAATCTGTGGCTTGTATTATGCAAAGAGTCTTAGAAGGTTATATTTTCTGGTTTAAATGTATATATCCATTTCTTTACAGTAAATCACAGCTCATCACCAGCATTCACCTTTTGGTTGGGCAGAGCTTGAAACAGAGATCCTGATGGCTTTTTGGTTCTCTGAAAGCCTGTGCTGTCATTTTGGTGGAGTAGGCGTGGAAGAACCTGTTCACTCACCATCAAATGACGGGATTCAGTACACAAAAGTGCTGGCAGTCAGGGTAGGAAGCTGTGATATTTTTTTTCAGAAGTAGAGAAGATACTAGCAGAAGAGGAGAGGAAACCAAGCCCACAAACCAGCATGTGTGAGTACTTTTGATGCTCTGATTTTGACCAAGCATAAAAAAAAGTGAAGAGCTGCTTCACAAGCACTTCTTGTCCTCCATTGACTTCCATTAAGAATCACAGTTCTTGCTAGCCTGAACAATACCTCTGTGTGTGCTTGAGTGTATGTATATACATAGGTGCAAGCTTCCTCATCAGGGAGGATGGCAAGAGCTGATGCAGCCCTGCTTGCACCAGATCTTGCCTAGACTCTCTCCTTTCTTCAGAGCACCCTCCTGTTTCCTCTTATTTAAAACCTAAATGCTTCTAGAGAAGCTTCTTCTTCCCAGGAAGTTAAGAGGCTTTATTCTCAAATAAATCCTTTATAAAATACTAGAGAAAAAAAATGCAAGCCAAGAAACAAAACAATTCTATGAGTAATAGTACAGAAAGCATGAGTCTGGGAGAGCGAGACACAAGCGCCCCTTTTGCTGTGAAGACAGAGCTGTCCTGGGGTTGCTAAATGTGCTTTAATGTTAGGTCTATCCTTTTTGCAGTTAGGATTCAAACCAGTCTTTACTGTTCTAGTTTTCTGTTTAAACTGCACATAGGAGTTGTTCTAAAAAATAATCAAACCAGAATGTCCCTCCTGCAGAAAATATAATGATTTTTATTGCTTTCCATTTGCAAGAAAAAGCAAAACTAAAAATGCTATTTTTTATATCAACACACAGAGATTGGAAAATTTTAAGTTGATGCTGTTAATATGGACACTTTTGAGGATGTTTTCACACAGAAAAGTTTTCTATTTCAAAACAATTTTCTTTCCCTTGAACTAATTTTATGAAATTTTAGGATGCTCTTTCCAAGTGAGTGTGAAGGAAGCAACACAGCATTTTTTGATAGGAAATGCTCTGACAAGTCAATAAAAGCCTATTAAGATCTACCACAGATACTGAAGCGGTAGTGTGAGCGTGGCCAGCATCTGGAAAAGAGAGAATGGCACAGGCTAATCCTCTTGAGGGTCGTGGGCCCTGTGGTGCTTTTCTCCAAGGAGGAGTCAGCAGCAGGGGAAACCCCAAAGGTTAGGGCAGCACACTGGAGCTTCTGCCCTTAACTCCTGACAGGCACAATTTGCAAAACACCTGAGCACTTCTCATGCCACTTCCAGTCGATATAACTGCAGATATCCAGCAACTGGAGAAATTGGTGTGTCTTTTTTGGGGGGGCCAGTCTTAAAATTTTTTCTCATTAGAAGTTTAACCATTTGTGCAGCAGAACTAATGATATCTTGCCTGCTGCACAGAGACAGGTAGTAAACGGGAGATGCAAATAATTTTGAAGAATTTTGTGTTCCTTTGCTGAAAGTTACTCCAGAAGTGGGAGAATACTATTACTGTTCTACTACCATTTCTAAACATTTTTTTCAAAGATAATTTTAAATAGATGGAAATACTGGTTTAAAAGCCAGGACACTAGTTTAATACTACAAAGGCAGTAGAAAAAGAAGTTATCCTCTCCTTTTTATGCTGATTATTTGAGTTTTGGTTGCATTTTTTGTTCATAGCTGTTGTAAAAACAAAATGTAAATTGCACAATTAAACATTTGGAACAGCCTCCTTTATCAGTGTATAATTCACAGTGTGTCAGGGACATCTAATAACATCCTATTACGGATCACTTATCAGATAGTTGTTGAGTTAGCTGCTATTATCTTCTTTGCCATCCTCCATAATTTGATGTGAATTGTTTCTGATATTTGCAGGGTGGTAATAATCTTCCTACATTGTTGTGCAGCCCTTTTCTCTCATTTTTAGGACTCGTCTCCTGTTCCTGTTCTTGTTTGGTTTGTGTTATCACTTGCAGATAGTACTATATAGATTATATTACTTCGTGCTTGTTCTTTCCGTATACCCTTCACATTGGCCACGGCTGTAGACATTGCATTGGGCTAGACGGACTTTGTTCTGGCTTGATGGGGCTGCTATTATGTTTGCAGTTGCCGATGGTGAGCTGTATGTTTTCTAATGCAGATGCAGATTTACCCAGGACAGCTAAGAGCACTAAAGCTCCTGCATTAGCACTGCCTGCCCGCCGTGGACATTGTAATTGCCTTTGACACTCCTACCAGCCTATTATTTAGGCAGCTGGCTGTGGTTGTCTTTAGTGCCTGTTGCTAACTAATGATGTGGGAGAGCACCAGTTTTGAGGACTCATCTCCCATTCTAATTTCTACTCCCCTTTCACTAGCAACAATCACAGCTTTGTGACTTGTCAAATGCTGGGACCACTCTCTGCTGCTGCTCTCTGGGACAGTCGCCAGCCCAAAGTGGTAGTAGTGCTTGGGGAATGGTGAGAGCATCCGGTTCACCCCTGAGATCAGGCAGCCTGGACGCCTGGTCTCCACCATGAGCACCTTCTGCTTCTCTGCCCTCCTGAGCACCCTCCATGGGGCAGTCAGCTCCCAGTTTTGCCTGGAGAATCACAGAAGCACAGAATCACAGAATGGTAAGGGTTGGAAGGGACCTCGGGGGATCATCTAGTCCAACACCCCTGCTAAAGCAGGTTCACCTAGAGCATGTTGCACAGGACATTGTCCAGGTGGGCTTTGAATATCTCCAGAGAAGGAGACTCCACTACCCCCCGAGCAGCCTGTTCCAGTGCTCCGTCACCCTCAGAGTAAAGTTGTTCTGCATATTCAACTGAAACCTCTTATGTTTCAGTTTGTGCCCATTGCCCCTTGTCCTGTCACTGGGCACCACTGAGAAGAGTCTAGCTCTGTCCTCGTGACATTCACCTTTAAGATATTTGTAAGTATTTATGAGATCCCCTCTCAGTCTTCTCTTCTTCAGGCTAAACAAGCCCAGCTCTCTCAGCCTTTCCTCACAGGAGAGATGCTCCAGTCCCCTCATCGTCTTTGTAGCCCTCCTCTGGACTGCCTCCAGTAGTTCCTCATCCTTCTTGAACTGGGGAGCCCAGAACTGGATGCAGTACTCAATGCAGTCTCAAGAGAAGCTGTCTGCAGACAACATTCAGCCACGTGTGGGGAAGGGGAGTGGGAAGAGGCAGGAGCCACGGGCTCCATGATCATCAGCCAGTCTCCAGCTGGCTTTGTGCCTTCTCACAGCTTTTTTCATGAGGATTCAGGTAATCAGGCAGAACAGTTCTGGTCAGGAAACCCAGACTGTGAGCTCTCTCTCACCGTTAGGAAAGAAGTTTTGTGCCTGTGCAGTCTCTGGTAGCAGTCAATGCAGGCAGCTTCCAGCGAGTTGATCGGGGTCTTGAGAATTACAGTGCAAACTTCTTATTTCTTATTGTTCCCTTTCCCTTCTGGTTTTTAAGCACTCTCAGTCTCTGATGCATCAGTACTACAGGTTTCTCAGTACGTTACAGTGCATATTGTGTCAGTTATAACGTCAGAATATGCACCTGCTGGTTAAAGACATCTTTAATTTTTCCAGACTTGCTTTATCTAGGAATTTAATTTTTAATCAAATGGCAAAGCTGACTGAGCAGGGATTTTATAATACTTTCTCACCGACTGACCAAAACTTGTAACTCTTAATCCATCATTAGTACTCCTCACTACAGCAGGCCTATGTTACAGTGTTAATATTCCCAACTAGAAATACCCAAGACTCTTGCGTTAACTGTTGCCTCTCTCCCTGTGAAATACTTGTGAAAAATGCTGCAGAATTTTTCAGGATCATTCATAACAAAATAACAGAATATCTTATAGTGCATATCTTTTTTTTTTTTCTTTCCTGTCCAGATACTAATTCAGCACTTGGCTCAAGTCACCATAAAGTACACAAACGCATTTCCTAATTTTTTTTTTCCCTACAGGAGTAGTGAGCTGTCAGCTATCTTTCTGCCTCCCTTTATTTATTCTTCTGCCTCTCCCTTTTGCTAGCTCTTGTCAAATTTCTCTGGAACATTTTTTTCTCTCTTTGCTATTCTGCAAGAGCAGAAGAAAAGAAAATTGGGGGAAAAAAAAAAAGCTAGGGGCTTTAAAGTTTAAAAAATAAACACAATTTGGGAACTGCAGAAGCAGCTGTTAGTTGCACAGGCCATAATTTACTAGAATACACATGGCTGTAGTCAGCAAAATTAGTGTTTGCTTGGGTCTGCATTTCAGGCAACTCACCACTTTTGAAACTAGCATATAACAAAGACATCAAGGAAGGCAAAGAAAGAGGGGTTTTTTTGTGTGATTTTTATTCTAGAATACTTATTCTCTCATAAATTCACCTTCTTCAAAAATGTGTAATTTCTTCACTTTTATGATCACCGTCATCAGTCTGTGAATATCAGCAGTCAGTCTAGTTACCAACAGCAGAACCTCATGGAAGCCTGCGTTCAGGATAAGGAATGTCTGTGGATGTGGAAGGTTTATGAATTAGGTGAAAAACTACAGTGGCTTGGCCTGACTACATTTCATTTCCCTTCCAGCAATGTGTCTACCTAACATTAAAAGATCTTGGTGAGAAAAACCTCACTTGTGGGGTCCCACTCCAAGGGCTGTCTGCTCCTCTGCTTATTACTAGGAAAGAAAAATCACATTTCAAATGCTTGGAAATTCAGAGGCAAATGAGCCGATTCCTTCAGTTCAATTCAAATCCACCAGCTAACAAAAAAAAATATACCGTGGGGGTTTCTTAGCCTGCTGTTTCATCAAAGTGCACCCAAAAGTGACTCTGTGCATTCCTCCATTCTCTGACAGCATCCCTTGTGTCCAGGCCTGCCCCTCCATTTGAGGGTCTCTGGGAATCCCACAAACTGTCGCCAGGGTGTGGTAGTTAGACCTGTAAAATCACAGGTCAGCGGTGATATTGTAAAGCTGAAATGCCAATGATGTGCAAGTACTCACATGGTTAGTGTGAAGCACGCACAACTGAACATGGTCATGCTTGCTTATAGATTTGGAACAGAAGGGGCAAGTGGAGGGAATGAAAGATGTCCCTGGTAGAACAGAAACTGCAAAAAGTTCAGTTCAATTTTTTTTCGAGTTTTTGCCCAGGAATGGGTACTTGATACGTTTCCAGTAATGGAAATTCTAATTCTTCAGAGGGCCCAAAGACTTAGCATGAGTCCCATGAGACACAGATGAGTTCAGATGATCTGGTTTAAGTCTGCTCTACCACAAATTCGTATTTAATCTTGGTAAAACTCTGAGGATAAAATTAAGGCTCTTAATTAAAGGCTGAAGGAAGTTAGGTCCCCTAATTACTGCAATACTTCTGGAAATGTTTACTCTTTGACCTTCTCTATTTTCAAAATCTGCTTCAAAGTTCTTCCTGGTAATGTCACCAACACAAAGCCATTAAAAACTGTGATGTGTGATGCTCACAAGCGAGAAGGCAAATTGCTGTGGTATCTATCACAGTACCGAAAGGCAAAAAAAAAACCCAAACAAAACAACCCACAACTATTTTATGGTTGCTATTGGGTTCCTAAACAAAATGAGTCACGATAAGAGACTATGAAATATGTGGTCCTCGAACAACTGTCAGTACTGCAAATACTGCTTTTCTTCTTGCTTTAACCTTAAAAGCCATTGTACTAAGTGAAAATTAACCCCATTTGCCCTTCAAGCCACTGTTCATTATGAGATTACCCATCAGTACCACAGTACCACAGAATGTTTGATCAGACAGATATATACCATCAAGAGAACTGAGCCCAAATAATAAAAATAATGGGAAGAAACAACAACTAAAGATAAATTTTCTGATTAAATATTGATGCAGAAATTATTATTTATGTTTCCTGGCTTTCCTACATTTAGTACTTGTTAGCAGTGTCCCTCACTCATGAAACATTAATGCTCTATTTTTATAGCTCACTTCTGTTCTTAACTGAGTTATTTTATGAAATGTCTCCTTTTTATGGTGCTGAGGACTCAGATTCTTTCTGCCTATTGAGCTACACCATTATTGTCACCTCAAGTGTAGCAAATTTTTTTAAGCCATTTTTAGAAGGAGAGGGAGTCTTTGTTACCCTCTACAGATCAGCCATTGTGAGAGATTTGAGTTTGCCCACACTGGCTGCAGAACATCCTCCAGACACACTGCTCCAGGTGTTATGCCCCTGTCAGAGAGTTAAATCCTATAAGCCTTGAAATATGTGAAGTACTGAATCAATGCAATCTCAAATGCATGTGATATCAGCTACACAAGATCATAAACACCATGAACATCAGGACAGTCATAGCCAGTCTGTCCATTTAGCTCAGCATCCAGCATCCAAGCAGGGAAAGTAACAGATACTTGAGAAAGAATATAAGAAAGGACAGAGGGTATAATCAAGAAAAGAATAAGGCTTTCTCACTGTATCTGCCCAGATTTCACTTAATCTGCAGCTCAGAAACTTTCTGAGTCAGAGATAATGTCTTGATGTTTGACAGCCTACTACTACAGTTTGTGTAGTTTTTTATTCACGTATTTGTCAAAATCAGTTTGTGGGATGCACAGCCTTCTGCAGCTTGAGCTATGCAAACACATCCTGCAAAATATTGCGTTCTCTTCTTTGCTTGGAACCCATCACTGGAACATTTAATTGGATTCCTCCAAGTTTTGTGTTTTGAAAAGCAGTGAACAATCATTCCTCACTGACCTTTCCTGATCTACTTGTGATTTTGCATCCAGTACCCCTTTTTGAGGCCTGAGTTCTAGTCATTGTTGTCACTCCTCAAAAGTAAACCATTCCCTACATTTGATCATCTTTAGAGCACTTTGGACATTTCAAATTTTCCTAGGAAAAGAGAAAAGCAGCAGAGCAGGGACTACTGGCTATGATTTTTTGCACATTTCTCCTCCTTTTCTCTATCAGTTCTGTTAGTACTCCTCCATAAAAGTCTATGGGGAAATTTCACTTTAAAATAACTTTAGAATAACTTATCATCAGTAAAGGAATTTGGATTTCTAAAGCCTCGAATAACTTCCATGATCTTCCTTAAGTTTCATCTGGCTTATGCGCAGAAACAAATGCAGCAGTTCAGAGCAGACCTCATTGTGGTGTAAGTCTAATGGCTCCCACAGCTGGTGTATATTGATGTAGCTCTATTGATTTAAAGAGTGATACACTGATTTATATCAAGCAAGGACCTGGGCCTCTATGTCCCAGCAGAACCCAGTGATAAACTTTGTTTTAAAACAAGTTAGGGGGAGTAATTCTGTTGAACCATATCCTTGTGCCAGATACATACTCCTAATGAGAAATTCTTAAATGTTACTGGCCTTAGAAAGGCAGCATCTGTGATAATAGTGGCGTATCTCAGTTGTGGCCACAAGATGGCCATATTTCTGAATGCAGTTTGTCAGGAGTGTTATAGCACAGGAAGTGAATTTATTCCTTTCAGATGGAGAAGGCAGTCACCTGTGACAGTGGCGTTGTGCTCAAGGCACTTGCTTTGTCTCAGCTGCCTGTCCAATATCACTGAATACAAAACCCTGCAGGAATCAGAGGATGCTGATACGCTTTAACAGAGGAAAGCAGCCGGGAGGTTGCAAGAAGTGTGTGAACAGGATGTGATTCCTGATACCCCGCAGATGACAGACCACATTCTGAATTTGGCTGTACCAGATTATTCATTGGCCTAAAGACACCCACCATCAAATCTCTGCAAAAAGGACGGAGTCATGACATAACCCGAATGTAGTTTGGGCTCGAGTTTGAAACCATGATGTGGCCAAGACAGCGCTGCTCTGGCCCAGGTTACTGGATCAGCAAATCAATTAACCAATGTAGTAAACTGCTCCTTGGGAAACCGGAGTGTGCCCCGATTGATAAAGCATAGCTTTCTGATATGTACCACACAGCTAAGGTTCAGCATTACAGTGGAGGAATGCCAATAACTCTTTAGCCTTTAGGGATTTTTTTTAGTAAAATAATTCCTCCATTTTATAATTAGAAACTGCAAATCACTCACTAATCTCTCAGTGATTAATGGCTGAAGTTTGTTCTTTATTTAATCTATTTTATCAATTTACATTTTATTAAGAACTTCAGAGGTTTATGTATCCATTTATTTATTTACATGCCCACTGGCTCATGCAACAGAGGAATAGAGGCAGGGATAAGGATTTTGACATTTAAGGGGTCACAAGTCTCTTAAAAAAGGTTTAACTGAATATGTCTTTTTCAGCTCCTGCATCCATCCTTCACAGCTAAACAGAGAACATCACTGTCCCTGTTTTTACCTGCAGAGAACTGAAGCATATGGGTAGAATGGGCCTGATTCAGCTCACAGTGAATTCATCTGAAGAGAGACCACTTTGACTTCAGTAGGAATAAAATCAGGAGAGATCCTGTTCACGGGAGAAATTGGATGATGAACTTCTGACTCCTAGTCTAGTTCCTCAGCCACTTGGCTGCCTGACAAACTTCTCTTTGACCCCAGTTTAAGAGTATATACTTAACCATATGATAACTTCAGGAATGTGACTCAACAGGGCTACTTATGTGCTTATATTTATGCATGTTCTCAGGTATTCTGTTAAACCTTCATTCACTCTGAACAGACCTTTCAAATACCATATTTGCCTTTTATTTCCCAAGGCATATCGAACAGATAAAAACCAAATCAAAAAGGAATCCAAGCAACAGCAGCTGATGTTGACTTGTAAAGCATGTTCCTGGTTCATTACTATTCTTTGTAATTATGACATAGATCAAGAGATCACTGATAAAATAGGTTGTCTTCATTGCTTGTGCCAGTCTCAGTAAGATCATAAAGTCTGATTTTGGAGAGGTTCTTTGATATAAATGGCTTTATTGATTGAAAAACAATGATACCAAACTACATATGAGACTTACAGAGATCCCAGACAAGCCTTGAACAAGAAATCATGTAGCGAGAACATGCTTTTGGGCTGCTGCAAAGTTTCATCTTCAGCAGTTCAGCAGCCTAATTGCCATCCTTTTCACTGAGCTATACTGTGTAATATAGGCCCAAGACCAGGTAAATCCCAATTTCTTATGTTTCAGGAAAATCTTCAGTTGTATCAAACAGCCCTGCAAATAAAATGTTTGCAGGAAGTAATTTCTGTGTGTCAGCAGGCTGGTATTTTAACACTACAGAGACTTCTTCTTTAACTGTAGATAATTGGAGTACACTTTAAAATGCACATACATTACAATTCCAGTATTTTAAGAGAAGTAACATGGCAAATATTAAGCTGGCATACACCTATTATTTTCTATCTGACATTTAGAATTAGGAAGGAAGAAAGAAATTTGCAAATGTGAGTTTGAATTAGATCAAGAGACTGGTGAATATTTTAACATTGTCTGCCAGAATTGCTTTCTGAACAGTCCAGCTCTCACAAAAAACTACTGGAACATCAAATAGAAACAGTATGTGAAATGCATGCGCTGTTCTTCTCATATCCCCATGGCAAGATCCCAGATGCATGGAGAATAAATGGTATGGTGTATTTCATGCGCTCCTGATCATTATGTAGTATTATCACAGTCTTCATAAATTTTAGACTTGAGGCAGGATTTTGTGAACACAATATAAAAATATGGAACCAAAAGAAGGCACTCATTCCAATTCCATGAAAAAATAAAATAAGAAAAAACAGGTGAATGGCAAAACAGAATCCAACAGAATATTTGACAGTAGGATAAGTCATGGTCTCACAATTTACCTGTTGTCAATATTTTTTGTGGGTATCTGAAAAACGTTTTAACAAAGGACAGACAGAAGACAATGAAGTGGCTTTGTGAGTTCCCTTGGAAACTTCTCCTAGACAGCAGGACAGTATGGCAGGAAAACTGTAAGTGCTTGCTTGAAAATTTAACAAGTAAAATGGGGACCAGAACAGAGTGGGAACAGTGAGTTGCCCTCTCCTCAGTTGGTAAGAGACACAATATGGAGGGCAGACTGGAAAGGACAAGAGGGACAACTATCTCACAATTAAAAGTTTGAACTAACCTATTAAAACTGTTAATATGAAAATGACTGCAGTCCTGAATCCTCTTCACTGAAAGAAGTCACTGATCAGCACAGCAGTTAAATAGATGCTCATTCTGTGAATCACAATTAAATGTTTCTTACTGCCCCTCTGCTAGACACTGAGGTTGCATGACCTCTCCTTAATCTGCTTCAAACAGACTCGTTACACCATTAAGGAAAGTGGATTGAGTTTACCCCACTCATTTCATCTGAAGCGGATTAGGGAATGCAAATCCGTTCCCTACAGATTTGGGGTTACTAAGCCTTCCAATGTCACTATAAAATCTGGAAGATCATGTTTATTTATTAACATATTAAAATAAAAAAGCTTGGGCCTGACATATCCTTTGATGAAACAAGTGATTTAGGCTTTTACCCAGCCCTATAGCTTGTGACATGTCTTACATCAGGACATATTAAGGCACTGGAGTACCTGGCATAGCCTGTACAGCACATGCTCCATACAAGACAGGTTTCTGATGGTCCCTGGGGCCTTTATCCCTTTCCATAACGAGGGATAAGTCCATACAAGAGGACAGAAAGCTCAACCCTGACTACTTGGACTGCAGATCCTGGGAGTCCTTGTACCAGTGCTGGGAGCAATGTTGACAGCAAGTCCTGCAATAGGCAGAATTTCACTAACTGTGTAGAAAACCCCTTAGTCCAGAACAGTTTTACAGTAAGACCAGTTCCCCCCACTCAGAGGTGCTGTTTCAGGCTCTCAGTAGCTTCTGCAAAGATATCAGTTAAACTCAGACATGTTTTCAAGCTTCCCAGTAAGAATCTCCATCATTACCACTACATTTGGAAACATGTTAATACAGTCACGCAAAGAACCCTCTTAGAATCATAGAATGGTTTAGGTTGGAAGGGACCTTTAAAGGTCATCTAGTCCAACCCGCAACCCTCTTCCCACTCAGCAAGGCAAAGCAACCAACAAGCTGCAGCAACTTTCTTCTGTCCAAACAATCTCAGCATGTCAGTAAACAGCATCTCCTAATGCTCACACGTATCTTGGGACACTCTAAAGTTCATCCTTCCAGCCTGTGGCCCATTCTCTGCCAGCTTTAGAAACCTGAAAATGAAGCTGTGCTCCCAAGCTGAGCGAACTGAGAGCTCTACACGACCCCACTGCTCAAGAGAAAAAAAGCCATGAGAAGGACGTGTCCTCTGGGGCTGGGCAGAGCAGATCCAGGAGGATGAGGGGGAATGAAGAATGGCCTTCGACAGCCACCAACTCTGCCAGCTGTCAACTCTGGCATCTAGAAACATTTTATGCTTTTATCAAAAGCCAAGCTTGGGCTGACTTTGCATCATTCCAGGAGTCAAACCTCTTGGAGGTTTCAGTGGGTTGAAAGAACCCACCCCTCCCAGCTGCAACAGAGCTGAGCTGAGCTGAGGCAGAGTGGATGGCTAAGGAGAAGTCCTCTCTGGCTGCCCCTCCTGTTAGTCCTGCCCTTGTGCCATATAGACATCCCCCTCTAACTTAACAGTGTCTCTTTCTTTTTTTTTTCTTCCCCATTGTGGGCAGAAAAGGAGTTGCCTAGATTTTTTGGTATTGTCACATAGCGGTTCTGTCCTTGTGTCAACAAGGGTGATGATCTGGACATGTCTTGGCTGGTTTGGGGCCACCAGATATTGAACTTTACTTCTGTTTCTACTGCAGAGAACAAGAGAAAATTCAATGGACTACTTTTCACATTATCTAAGAAATTTCACTTGGGAATTTGTAAAAAAACAGGTTTGCATGAAAAAATACCTGACCAGTTGTAATATGGTTGGTATTGTCAGACCTTCATTTAATCTCACAGGTGCTAAACTGTTTAACAGCACATGATGCAGAAACAAAATTAGTAAATGACTTTTTGAGCTTGGTAGAGAAACCCAAGGATCATCCCTCACATAGGTCAGATAATCTACTTAGGGGGAGAAAGATCATCAGATAACCATCTTCCTCTTTAAAATGAGCACCTGATTATTCAAATCGGGTTTGAATTGTCTCCTTTGTACAATTGAGGTGTTATTTTAAGATTTGTTTTAGAGATTGTACTCTGCATTTAAAATCTCCTTTGTGTGTAATCTTCTGCTATCTCCTTTGTTCTTGTCAAACAGATGAAGGAAGGAACTCTTGCCAGTTTTTTTGTTTCTCATTTGGCATATTGCTATAAATTGTATACACAGACCTTCATAAAAGCTTTTATTCACCATTTTTTATTAAGAATCTTTGTGCAAGTGTATGTGTCTGTATTTATAATCATCTGTATTTGCATAAAATGGAAGAGGCCAGAATATAAACAAAAAAAGAAAGTGAACCTTAGCAGTCTGAAAATTCAGCTATGAAATTATTAGTCTCGTTAAAGAATTTGGACTAATTCATGAGAGGTTTCATCTTTGAAACTTCCTGGCTACATGCATTTGCTTATACAAGTCCAGCAAATCAGTTAATAAGCCAGATTTCTCTAACAATCTTTCAATTTTTTTTCATGCAGTTTTCCAAACTCTGATATATTGAGATGTTCTGCATTAGAATTGAAGGCTGTTCTTTATATCTATTATGCTGAGCACATTTATATATGTGTAGTGCACTTTAGAAATACAAGGTAGCACTATCTAAGTGCAATGTATTTATTCAGTGTTGCAAATATTCATGGTGCTTCTTACGTCAATAGAAAATAACAAATCATATTGTGCTCCTGGTTACGGTGAATACTGATCTTTGATTATTCTACTGACTACGTAGTGGTGCTCTAGACTTTAATAGGTGTAACTAATACAGGGATATGGCCTATGCAAGAAAAGATGGAAATAAAAAATAAAAAGCATTGAAGTACAAGGCTTTCCAGGCTCTGTGTTCGTTCTGCTCTGAGATCTGACCTAGAGTTAGATGACAGGCATTTTGTAGTCAGACTTGAAACTGAAACTTGAAGTGTCTGCTTCGGGAGAAACTGCAGGCGTGCAGAAAACCTTCGTGGATGTTATTAGTAATTTCTGAGTACCTGGCGAAGGCTGTTAAAAAGTAATTGCTGTTTGCTAATCTGAGCTCTAAACTTTCAGATAATTACTGTGCTAATGGATACTGACTGAATTAAAATGGTTAATGTCAGTATGACAAAAGATGGAAGAGGAGAAAGGAGGGAAACGAGCAGACTTTTGCCCAACCTCTCCAGAATGTCCAAACTTCAGTTAGTTAAGGGAGACGTTGTCTTTGGCATTTGCATAGCTGCAGGTGAGTACAGTTTCGCTCTTTTTCAGTAACCCTTGCATTTAATCGGGAACTTTGAGAGACTTCATATTTTAGGTACTGGAGCAGTCATCTGGTACGCTAGGAAGTGGCAGATGAATAATGGTAAGTCTGAGTCTCAGTGCAAATGTATACAGCTGGAAAGCAAAGGTTTGCAGTAAAAGCACTCTGTAATAACTGTGACTTAGGGGTTTTGAAATCAAATAACCTGACCATGGCTTTAACAGTAAAGGGTGCAGATCTCAAGCTTGCCCATGACACCTGGGGGTTTAGATACAAGCTAGAGGTGCTGAGTCTGGACACACGCTGCTGATATCTGTTCTGGGGGGTCTTTGGAGCAGGGTAAGGTGAAGTTACCTCTCATTTCCCTCCTTTTCTTTAGAGAACAATTTAAAAAATGTGAGATTAACAGAGAAAAAGATATATTTTTGCTCCTTTTTCATTTTGAATGCCACGATAATACCCTACCTTCATCTTTAAGAAAATCAAGAAAATCATTGAATGAGATTCCAGTCCCTAGTTCTTAGATGGATATCTTCACCAACGTACATTATTGGTGCTGGCTCTTACTTGTTATCAAAACAGGTAAAACATTCTAGTTGCTTGATTCTGAAAAAAAATGGAAAGCTGAAACTTTAAGAAATAGTCTACAAGTTACACCATTAGGTTCTAAAGTAAATTTATGTTACCTGTGCAATCAGTTCATATTAAATTGTGTTCTCATTTCTTCATAGACTGATTTTTTTTTTCTTCTCTGAAACTCAGAGTTATTTTTTTTTTTCTTCTATAAAATAGGATTGATAAACCGAAAAGGCAGCCAAGGGTAGAGCTTTCACAGATGTTTTACAAGTAGTTTATGGACTAATGCAAAATCAAAGGTAACACTTCACCTGGTTGTAGCCATTTATAAGCTGACCCACTGCAGTAAAGGTAAAGTCATAGATCTCTCTGCTGAGTGCAGCCTGTGAAGGACCCTATCTATCTCAGACACCTGTTCCTTTCATCTTCAAATCTTATCTTAAATATTAACAATATCATGTTCTAGTTCCTTCAGATCAGATCTTAAGAAGAGGGACATGAATTATGGATTTCTTTCTCAAAGTCTTTTCCTTCTGTGATTGTTTTAATGGTCATGAGACACACTGGACTGATCAGTCTTCAGAGCAGTGTCCTGTATTTGTTAGGAAGACATCTAAAGGCTTCTGTGCTTTGTCACTGCCCACTGCCTCTCAACTGGTGAAGCACCTTTGGGATGCAAATGCGTGAGCTTGTCTATGTGTCCTCTTAGGCTTCTTGATCAATGGGGCACCTGTCCACACTAAATTTGATGGTGGTTTCAGCAATATGGATCCAGAGATCTCAGCCTTTCAAATTCCTTATGTCCCCATCTCTTAAAATATAGTCAGAGACTTAGAAAAATAAAAGATGGGTCTGGTTGTTGGGACCAGCCCCCTAAGTATTTGTCTGTACCTCTTTGGGAAGTTAATGATCCCAAGGACAAAAAACTGCAGTTTAATTTCACCTTGGTTTAGGCAATTTGAGTTGCCTAAGGGTAATATTGCTGGTCATAGTTCCAGAGTCCAGCATGGGGTGGGTAAGCAGAACTGCCAGGGCCAGAGGGGTTTGTAATAAATAAAGGGAGATCCCCTGCATTCACTGCCTGTTCTGCTCGCCACCATATTTCTCATTCTTCATGGCATTATGTTTATACTGGCTAATTCTCTAAGCAGCGTTTTTATCTTGCCCTCAATATCTCAGGACAGTGAGCCCCAGAGTACACTCTGTGGAGCAGTAATTCATCCTCTGCATTTTACATCTGGACAGAACAATTTCTTTGTTCTGGGAGAGTAAATAAGAATGTCAGATTTACCTTCCTCAGGTCATGTCTCTCTATACTGTGATTTTTCTAACTCTGCTCCTCTCTAAACTAAACAATATTAAGCTATTTCAATTTCTTCTATCATTATCCATAATGGACTTCCAGGGCTGAGAGGTGAGAATAAATATGAGAAGAGATCGTTGTTTTTTCACAGAAAGCCCATCACATAACTTTTGTTTTACACAGCTCTCAACTGTTTACTTATTTACTGATTTAGCAGAGGAGTGGGAGCAGAGAGTAGTGATGGAGACAGCTATAGTGAGAGGGTAGCGTAGCTAAATGAGTTTGCAGAAGAGATTGGAAAGGAGGAAGCGAAATCACTGAGCAAACAGCACAAGGAAGGCTGCCGAGCCTGGTTAGCATGGGAAAAAGCATGACAAGGGTAAAGGAAGGGTAGAGTGGGCTGAACTCAACCACCTACAGGTGGTAGCACTAGCTGAAATATTTAATTGACATATTGCTGGAGGATGTTTTGCTTCTTGTGATCCAAAGGTAAAAGGGAAAAACAGACCATGTAAATAACATATACCAAATCCTATTAATTACTAATATTAAAAATGATCAAATATTTTCCTGTTGGAATATATGTATTATTCCACTAAAAAAATAGTTGTTTTGTCCACTGAAAAATCAAAACACAAAATTAAAAAAAAATTATTCTGAACCAATTACACCATATATTTTTAATAGCTGAAATGATCCATTAAAATAGTGGAGACACCAATAGACAGGAATACCAGGCACAAAGAGGTGCAGAAGGAAGTGAAACCTAAACATGCAGATCCCCTATGTTTTCCTCTAATGACTTATCTCTTCTTTATTAAATCTGCTACATTTCTACATTTTTATTTTTTGTGTCAGTCTGGATTATTTATTTTTGCAGTCTATCATGAAGAGCGCTGGGGAATTCTGGAGTTCCCTTTGCTTTGGTAAACTGTATATTTTATAATCACTAGAGAAGAAGCTGATGTTCTGTAATATCAACTTTATAATCTCTATATTGCAGTATTTCTGCATCAAAGTTGTCAGGACAATTTCCCCATAGGAGGCCCTGCAGCAATTCCACAACAAATATGAATGTAGAAAACATCCTACGTAGTTCTTTGTTTTAATGAACTAGTTTTAACAGAAGGGCTTTGGGAACTGGCTGACAATCTTGCTGAGGATGAACAAAGCAGATGAAGACTCAGCTTCTGCTCCTTTATGCTCAACAGTGTTGGTGAAATGGAATTTAAAACTGTAGCAAAAGGCAAAAAGCTGCTGCCAGCTCCCTGCCAGCCAGCAGAACAAGTAACATTTTGGCTAGTCAGATCACAGCAGCAGTGAATGATTTGGGGTTTCAAGCTTAATGGAGTTAATAGGGCACTTGGAAGAAGATGAAACCACAATGAGCCTCCTACCTTACTTTGAAGTTACAGTTTTTGAGAGAGGGCTTTTTAACATCACCTTCGCAACTCTTCTGGAAGAATCATGCAGAAAGGGCTCCTTACTACTGTCATTTAATCTAGATCTTATTAAAATCAAGGGAACATTCAGATATTTGACTGCATATTTTCAATTTTTATATATGTTACATAACCATAAGAAACAGAGCTGGAGTTAACATCCAGCAAAGTAAGCGTCAGTCATGTTGGAAGTAAAATTGGAGATAATTTCATGGATTTGAAGGATGGTTTAAAAATCTGGGAGGAGATTTTTCTCAAAAATCAGTCTTTTTTGTCTGGGCTTAAATGAGTATTTTAGGAGAAATTACAGTATTGTCGGAGGCAGAATATGAAAGAGGATTTCTGTACCCTATACCTGGTTCCCTTATTCCTTTGCGATACATGCTCAGCGATTTTATCCGTCTGTGTTTTCTTCTCCTGTCACCTACTTGTGCAGATAAGTTCAAGTTCTTTCTTAAGGTTCTCGAAGTTCTTTATTTGCACAGTGCTGAGCATATGGAGTCTGATTGCAGTAACTGTTGCTGCTATATTCTTTTTTAACAACAGTGCTCATGAAGACGCAGTGATGATTTCTGATGCGATTGTCTCATGACCCTTGGGGAAAAAAGTCAATAAAAATGTTTTTGAATGTCCTCTCCTTCCCCACTATAATGCCAGGAAAAACTGGAGCATAAACTGGATATGTTGCCATAGATTAAAAACTTAAATATCTAGGACAGATTTTCTGGTTTGGGTTTTTTTTTAGAAAACATGCAAGATCATTTCCCTAAATGTAAGAATGCAGCAATTCCACTTAGAATGTTACAGCTACTCTAGGTTTGCATTTTTATGAAGGACGGTGAAGTCCCCCATTCAGATAAGTCAAGATGAGTAGTAAAACCCCCAAATATAAAAAAAAAACCAATGAGAATGATCAAAAAAACCCCTTGTAGTTCAAGCTCTGGATAACATCACTGAGACCTGTTTCTTTCCCTGGAGCCTGTAATAACACTTTGAAGAGCTGGAGACAGATTAGATACCACGAGTTCCAGTCTCTATGCCCATCCCAATCAAAACAATGTCTCAGGCATAGGAATAAACCAAAAAACTAGGCCAATGTCAGACAATAGGATTGCATCCAGAATATTCTGAGCACTCTCTGGCACGGAGCTTTGTGCAAGCTGTATGCCCTGATCTGGAACCACTCACTCTCACTTCAGAGTTTCTTAGGTGGTGAACACACCAACTATCAGCAGCCCCATCACAGCACTTTTGTGCTCTGAAGACAGAAAGCAATTGATCCTGCTTCCAAAAAATCTCTGCTGAGGCCATTGCTTAATTAGAGGCAGAGGAGCCTCTGAAAGAAACTGCCACATAGCAAAGCAGAACACATGATGATATACAGGGACCAGGCTGGATGTCTGATTTTCTTGTGTTCATCTTGCTGTTTTGGGTCAAAGCCAATGTTAAAAATGGAGATTAGACAGAAGCATGCAGACTGAACTAATCAGCCGCTATTAAACACAAAATGGTCTGAACGCAACCTTTCTAAAATGTCTTTGAAGTATTGATTGATGAAGGCTGGAAGGACAGAGGCAAGGGAAGAATACCTTCAGATTTTCTGTTTCTTTTACTTTTTGTCAAGGATTTACACCTGGAGACAGAAAAAGGATACTGGGCTACCACACTACTTAGCTTTAAACAACCATTTGTACAACAAGAGTCTGTTATTCCTTTAACGTGAGCCAGAGCAGCCTCCTTTGAAGGATATTGTCCTAAGTCACCTTGCATTTTAAGTTTGAAATTGAGTTGCCTCAGCATGAAATTTCTGTAAAAGAAGACACGGTTAATTCTCCTGAGACAAGGCAGTGCGGGGAGGACAAAGCTCCATGGACTCAGAAGCTCTCTTTGCGTAAACTTTTACGTATTGACTAGTTTCAGTGGACATATGTGGACTAGGACTTGGAACCTACTACTTCTGCATAATGTGGGAAAATACATTACATGGAAAGGGCTCATAATTTTTGCAAGCAAGCAGAGAGAACAAGTGCCGCCCAAACATTGTGTGGCTGTTCTCAAGCAAACAGAAAAGGTCTGTGGCATCTTCCTCTTCATATACCTAGGGAAATTCTGCAGCAGCTTAATCTGTTTGTTTAGGGACTCGTGGGAGAGGTTGTGAATCCAGGCAGAACTGTACTGGTGATAATAATGTTAATAACTTTCTCAAGAGCAGACAGGCTAAGGCAAGGAAGAACATGGTAATGAACTGACAAAAGAAGACGTGGTGGGAGATTCACGCTGCACTACAGTTTTATTAATGTTTTGCTAACAGAGCATTTGATGATGGAAAGGAATGCCCAGGTCTTTGGTCAAATTCTGATTCTGTTGTCTTCTCCTCAGGTTGCTGTTCTGGCTTTGTCACCATAGTAGATCAATGTTGTTTGTTAGTGGAAGGACGTCAAGCAGGTGATTTTTCACTTGCATCTTCTGTTCAGGGAATGTGACCAGCGATGTTTTTATATAAGGACAACAGTATGCACTGCCTATTTAGAAAGGAATCATTAAATGAGTCTGAGCAAGGAGACAAGTAGAGCTGAAGTCCTGTTGGTAACTCCAGGTGCTGCTGACCCCAGAACATGACTTTGAGCCAGTTCCCTCGAACTTCATTGTTTCTTCCACAACTTTTAGTTTCTCATTCCAATTAGTATGCGAGACCCTGATGAGCTTTTCTGTGTTTCCACATATGCTGTTGGTGATGTCCGAAACATTTGCTCTGCCCCCAATACTTATTGCTTAAAGAAATCCTCCCTTCCACAACATTGAATGACTAGGAGTTTTTCTGGCTCTTAGAGGATATCTGCTGAAGTTCTGCCGATTTACGGCATTAGCTAGATCTTCTTAAAATACTCCCTCCACACTGATAATTTTGTAAAGACACTGCCGGTCTCTCATCCGGTTGCTCACCTCAGTTACAGGCTTCTGAAAACCTGGTGGCTAGCCATTCGCTCTTTGTGACACGGATCATTTTACCAAAAAAACCTTAATATCGCAAGAGCTGTATTCATCTCACTTAACAATTGCCATTGAAAACAGAGGTGCCCAGGCCAGTCTAGCTTTCTAGTCTTCCCCTATACTGAAAGGAGAGGAGAAGGAGTGATTCAGAAGGTTTTGCTGTACCTACTTCATAATCAGCGTATGTGTCATGGTTTAACCCCAGCCAGCAACTAAGCACTACGCAGCCGCTGGCTCACTCTCCCCTCCCCAGTGGGATGGGGGAGAGAATTGGAAAAAAAAGTTAAATTTGTGGGTTGAGATAAAGACAGTTCAATAGAACAGCAGAGGAGGAAATAATAATAATAATAATGATAAAGAATATACAAGACAAGTGATGCACAATGCAATTGCTCACCACCTGCCAACCAATGCCCAGCCCAGCCCTGAGCAGTGATCACTGCCCCCCAGCCAGCTCCCCCCAGTTTATGCACTGAGCATGCCGTCACACGGTATGGAATAGCCCTTGGGCAGTTGGGGTCAGCTGTCCTGGCTGTACCCCCTCCCAGCTTCTCGTGCCCCTGGCAGAGCATGGGAAGCTGAAAAGTCCTTAAGTAGTATAAACACTACTTAGCAATAACTAAACCATCAGGGTGTTATCAACATTCTTCTGGTACTAAATCCAACACACAGCGCTATGCCAACTACTAGGAAGAAAATTAACTCTATCCCAGCCCAAACCAGGACAATATGCACCAGTGTCTGGATAGGAGCAATCACTGAGTGATTAGTCTGTGGTCTTCATTGGCTACAGAGGGAGCTGAGACAAGATGCTGAAGCATTACAGGGCTGAAGTTAGGACACATCTTCTATCCCATAAGAGCACTGCATCATTCAAAATCACCTCTGAAGGTCTGTCAGGAACAGGAACACAGCCACCTCCTCTATCTTGCTGCTTTGTTCACTCTTCCCTTTTTTCTTCAGGAATGTGGAAGACTAATTATGTGGATCTAAATTCAAAATTCTCGTTATAACTTTTAGATTTCTAATGGAGTAGAAAAAGGTTTCCTTCCTCCACAGTAATAATAAAAAAAAAGAAGTTACTACATTTGGACAACCTAAGTCTCTGACCTGTGCAAACTAAAATTCATTCTTCCTGTGAATAGAGGCAAACTTGCCTGCTGTATTCACCACAATATCAATATTTTGATTTATTCTGCTAAGCTTTTCCACAATTACATAAAAGAATAAAACACCTTCCTGGAGCTGTAGTAATCAACTGCTCGACTATTTTTTCTCTGCTCTTTAAAAGGCATCAGACTGTGTTGCAGCTGTTTCCAAAGCTTGTTGATTCAAAGGTGAGTTCACACCTTCAATAAACAGCACTGATGTACTGTGGTGACAGCCCATGTATGTCAGGGATTAAGGAATGCAGGAGGCAAAAGAGATGCCTCAGATGGGCTTTGGTATAAAAGAAATCTGGTTTACTGCAATGACATTTGGTCAGGCTCTTAGTTTATCTACTTTCCTACTGCCTGTTCACTCCAGAACATCACTACTTAATGAGGCTTCGCGTTGCCCTTAATTGAGCTTAGAGGACAACAGATACTGGAAAATTAATGGTGAGGAAGACTGAAAGGGATGTTAGGGCCTATACTAGCAATGAATCACTGGATTTTTTCCCACTGCCACCAGAATGGACAAAACATTGATGGAGTTGTTTTTAGAAGTTGTTGATGATAATCAAGGGATATTTTAGAACTTCCTCCAGTTTAAGAGATGGTCTGGAGCCCTGGCAGCAACATAAGGTTCCTCTTTTCCTGCTGCTCAAACGTTCAGATTAATAACCTCCATTTAAAACAGAAAGATAAGCTATTTCCTTTTTGTCAGAGAAGTGAATGGTACCAAAACGATTTTAATGCTTTTTTTTTTCATTTTAATAAAAGTATTTTCAATTTGATTCCCCTCCTCAGATCCTCGAATTCTGTTAGGAAGCATCCAGATTTTGGTAAGATTTTGTATGCAGGTTTTGGTGAAGAAAAAGAAAGTTGTTAAAAAGGCATTTTTGCATGTGGGGAAAACCCAATTTTATTATGGTTGAAAATACTTCATAAAAAGCAGATTTTAAGTGAAAATCATTTTCCAGTTAGAATAATACAAACAAAATGCTACCATTCATTCTTCCATTCTCTCTTTTTTTTTTTTTCTCCTAAACAAGGTTTATTATAGGGCTCCCTGAGAGGAATAATGCAGTCTTTCATCAATGATCAAATCCCATCTCAAAATGTATCAGTCCTTGCTGGCTGAATTATACTGATTTTGGGAATTTTACTTTGATGTAATGCTGCATGATGTGTGACTTGCTATTCAATATGGTTGTTAGAAGGACTTATCTGCAAAGCAATTGCTTCATATCATACCTGTAGCACAAGAGGGTATTTTTTTAAACTTTCAGTTTTCAAAGGAAATCTACTTTGTTTTCCTCATTTCAAAAGGCAACGCAAGGTTCTCTCAGTGTCTGTAAAACTCTCCTGTCACCTAATGTATGCATAAAAGACTAGCTTCAATTTAGCTTGTTGCATCCCTCATTTCAAGCTACTGGAGACTATTAACCCCAAAGCAAAGCTTTCTGATAGAAGGCTAGAGGCCTTGCTTGCTCTCCCAGCAGCCCAACCACAATTTATTTAACGTGGTGTTATACGATACTTTGATCCTGTAGGGTACAATGTTGTTACTGGATACAGTTTCAAATGGCCTTTATATGGCCCAGAAAATGCTGCATCAAATACAGATGTTTGAACACACAACCTGACTTCTTTTTCATGCTAAACCCATTACTGCTCGGAATCTGGCTGGATACCAAGTCATCCATTCAGTGCGCATCAGCTTCACGTGGAAACCAGCTGCAATTGCAGGGATAGCACAGAAACCATAAAAGCTTATTCAACAAAATACTGCCCTTGACCTTGGTTCAGTAGAGGTCAGTCTGTCTCCTTTATAGTCTGGCCAGGGAAAAGGACAGTGTGCGTGGTCCTTCCCAAGGACAGGTTATATCAGCCTCGGCAAACTGCTGTGCTAATCTCCTTTCTGTCTACTACACTGAGAATTAGCTAAGGCATTTCTGGGCTGTGCTTCCTAAGTCTCAACCACCTTCATGTTCAAAAGTTGAGAGAAAAATATTTTTTTCCCATACTGCTGTTTTACACATACTCCAGGATGTGTTTGGGTGGAGGAACTCCCACTCCCATTGTACGTCAGATGAGCAATCCCCAATGCGCCAGGCAGGGGGCCGAGTTACAGGGTTTTGGCTTCCCAGCATCAGGACTGCATCCTACCTGAATGGAAAAACTGAGTCTCTGAAGTGAATGTGTAAAAACTTAAAAAATCAGTTTTGAGAAGCTGGGGTACTTGTTCATGTGTCACCACGTATTTTGGCCTAAAATATTCTTAGCAAGAAGGAAGGCAGTGCTACGGAGAAATAATTTTCCCTCTGTGAGTGGCAGCATTATTAATCTGTGTGATTAATTCTGTGACTATTAAAGAAACTGCAAGGCACTCTCCATTTAGTTAATATCACTAACAAATACACATCTGTCACTCAAAATGCTGTGTACTCAGCAATGTTGTTCTTACGATATTAAATATTTACTATTTATTATGATTGTTACTTTTGTTATTTATTGGCTTGCAGCAGCCAAAACCATGCCAGGCAGCCTGGGGAGGAACTAGAAAAACATTTTCAAACCAGGCTCCCTTAAAGTGAGGCGCTTGAATACAACATTAGATATTTTGGCCTTGATTCACAGAAGTCCTTCCCACCATATGTCCGAATCCTACAGGGTGGGTGTTAAGCACATGCTGCAGTTATTTGCTGGGGAGGGAATGAATTAAGAGGAGTTTTGCTGGGTCGGGGCTCTGGCCCATGGCTAGAAGCATCCTCCTGCCTTTCACTGAACAATGGCGCCTTTCCCCTTAGGGAGCACTGAGAATGGGAGCAAAATTTGGTGGGATTCACAGATTGTTTTCCTATGAGGACGTTTCCAGCAGATGGATCTGGATTCTGTGTTTACACATATTTACTTCTATTCTCAGCCGGAGTAGTTAGAAATGTCTGATACAAAACTTCCTCTGTCTGAGCAGCACCTATGGTCTGCAATCCATCCATAGAAGACCCCACCAACCCATTAATGAACTTTTAAGACCTCACAGCCCTTGTTTTTCTTTGGACCTATGATTCTGACAGCAGAAATGTAGTGGTTAAGAAGGAAGCAGCAAACCAACTTATAATAATGGTAATTTATAAGAATGCCTTTGATGTAACACATTAATTTCTGTCCAAAATACATGCATTGATTTTGAGGTAGCTTTTACGAAACTGCTATTAAATTGTGGATGAGTAAAACTATAGCAAATATTGCTTATCATGTCATCATCTTCCTTTTCTTATGATTCCTAAGGAACTGAATGAAGCTATGATAATAATTGCAGTGATGTTCAATTTCCATGCCTCAAAAACCAGCTGAGTTTTGACAGAAAGGATGTTTCCCTTCTTCGCCTTACTTGTAACTTCTTACTCAGGTGGCATTAAGTATAGATTTTAGAGAATGAAAACAAACTAGATAGACCTAAATGTACATTCATTCAAGTACTTACTATAAATAAGGAGTCTGCAAATTGTTAATGAAGTTGGGAAAGAAATTACATGTGCAGGAAAAACATGTCTTCCTTGTATTGTATTCTGTTGTTTTCTGCCTGGTGTGACTTTATTTGGTATTTGTATTGCATGGGGTTTTATACATCGTAAAATGAAGTCAAAATGTGTTCTCAAAGCATTTCTTTCTCAGGTTTTGATAAATGACTGTATTTCCATAGACTTCACTGAATTGCCTTTAATTGAGACCATTTGTTATGAGATAATATCAGAGCTCAAGACCAATGGCTGGGTTTTTCTCTCCACAATGTTGCTCCCAGCAAACATCAGATAGGAGACTCTTCAGACACATAGAGCCTTTTTTAACTAGCAGTATAGCTCACTAGTAAATATAGAAGGTTATAACATCTTAAAATAATTTATGGTACTTCAAAAATTGTATGTTTGATAAATAGCACCACAACTAACAATGTTCAAAGTGCAAGGATCAAGGGAACTTTAAATTAGGAATTTAGACTCTCAGGTCCACATAAAACTACTATGGAGGAAGATGCTATGACCAAGCAAAAGACAAACATTTAATGTGTCAATGAAATCAACAAGAGGAACATCTCTGTTGATCTTTTGGGACCTGCATTTCGACCTGTCTGTATACCAGGATGTCACTGATAAAAAGTGTGAATTTTTATCCTAAAAGAACAATATTTTCTACCCGTCTAAAATTTTTGAGAATCTTAAACATTTTTCTATCTCATATTCAGGACCTGCATCCAACATGGGGGGAAAAAAAAAGTAAACCAATAACAATTATAGCTGAGAAAAATGAAATATTAGTGTTATATGATTTTGCAAGGATTATTATTTTTATCTTTCTGAGCTGCATTTTAGCTGATACTTTAAAACAATAAGTTGCTTCATCTGGAAATAGTTTCATAATGAAATGCTTTCGTTTGAAAACTTATTATTATTTTCTTTTAAAACAAATTGCACCAAGAGGTCCACTGAAGCAGAAACTCATGAAAAGTACTGCTTCTTACTAACTGGCATTTTCCAATGAAAAACATTTCATTGGAAGATTCCTGACAATTTTTGTCCCTTGTTACAGGCTGTGGCTTTTGGAATAAAAGCATTATTGAGGACCAGGAATCACTTGCCTTAAAAGAATGGTCCGTTTACTCATAGGTTATCTTAGGATAGATGGATAGATGTGCTTTAAAATTAGTTCCTCTTGACAATACCAAGCTTTGTTAAGGCTTCCTTCAGCTCTTGTGAACATAACCACTCAGCATCCTGAATTTTGAGGACATCTGCATTCTGCTACTGTTACCTTGGTTCCTTTGCTAGGACCATATGCTTTGACAGAGATAAGAAAGAGAGGATGTGCTGGTTGTGAATACTCATTATAACGGTAATGAATGAGATAACACTGATTAACAAAGAAATTAAGAGTTCTGTTCTTTGGAGAACAAGGTATCCCACTCCATCAATCCATTTAAGTACTCAACATTAAACAGGTGAGTTGTTCTACTGATCCCAATTTCCTATAGTTTAAACACCTGTTTTAGTGTTTTATTAACACATGGACCTTGGAACGATTCCATTTTTCATTAAAAAAGTCTTCTAAAAATAAAGCTGATCAGAAACAGGAAAAATATGTTTTGACAGATTGAACACAATCTGTCCATACCTTGATGTGTCTAAACAGTTGCATAAAATATTTTCTGTATGTCCACATCTCTGAATACTTGTTCATTACCTTCTTTTTCAATGTAATGCTCTCCTCTGAAACATTTTTTACATTATGGTGTTTAGTACGAACTCCCTAATTTCCCATTTAAATTACTGTTTGAGTCATAGTACTGATTTCAGGATATTTCTAGTAGGGAATCACTGTCTCTTCACAGAGAAGAAGTGATGCAGACATAGCATCTCTGAGCTACAGATACCTGGGTATCAGAGAAAAGAACAGCAGTATCTTTCATCTCTAAAGAGGTTTCAGACCTCATGAACATTTCAGGGAGGGCCCCAAACCTGGGCCAGAACAGTAGCTTCATACTGAAATAGCCTAAAAAGTCACACAAATATATGGAGTGGAAAATATTGCTCAAAAAAATACCACTCTCCTGCTAATCCAAAGCTTTGGGATTCAACTAGTCCCCTGTGTGAAAACGCACACAAACACTCTCTCCTCCATGCAACTATGCCTCTCCTTTTCTGTAGTGAGTCCCACAGCAGTGGAAACAGTTGTCTTGTACCTGGTTTGCATAATAACCAATCTCATCAGGACTGCCATACTGACTGTAACACAGAAACACTGCCATTTGTCTTTCACCCTCACCTTTGGAAGTGGGCCCAGCAATGCGTCTGTCTGTCTGTCTGCCTGTCTCCTGGTATTTCTACCAAACTGATCACGGAGGACAGTTGTCCCAGATATGCAAATGCAAATTACAGTGATGGGAAGTCTGCGTGTTGAGAAGGGAGACCACAGAGTGGGAATAACAGCAGCCCTTAGGAGAGAGGTTGCTTAATATGCTCTGCAAAGGTAGCACAACAAATATGTTGCTTATGACCTGACTTTTCAAAGTCTTTTCTTTATCATCACAACTTCCAAGGTAGGGAGAGGGAACCAAAAAAGACAAAAACTACAAAAAAAAGATAACTTTTCAGAAATGTCCCAGCTTTCCAGAGGGGCTGGGACAACTGCTTGTCCAACACAGAGCTCTTTTTTCATTAAGTTGTTACCTTCCCAGTGTCTCTCTTTAACCGTCTTGCGCTCTCAGCAGTTGAAAACCACCACAGGTGTTTAAAACGCATGCCAAGTCCCATGCTGTTACATGTATACAAAGCAGCCATGCAATGCTCAAAAGGCAGCTTGGCCTCTTCGCTGTTGCTGCTTGCCAATTATGGCACAGCGGATCTTATTTACACCCTAAGTTGTACCCTCTTTAGGTTCCTTTCTCATACTGGCAGTTTTAGGAGATGTTAACTGCACTGGGTAAGCTGTGATCCATAATGCAATGTCAGGGAGCTGTTCCACCAAAACTACAAGAGCAACCCCATTTTAATACACGTTACCCTTACACGCTCCCTCCAGCAACTGGGCAGGCTTCAGCTGAGAGTTGCGTTCATGAGTTTTGCTGATGTGATCCTTTGCCAGCTAGATAATCACCTCTTAAAACCAGGCAGGCAGGCAGGCAGGCAGGCATCTTTGTCAAATGAGCGCATTTCATGATCATAAAGTGCCATCTTCAGAGTACTTCCAGACCCCACACTGTGATTGCAGGCTGCCTGCCCCCCCCCTCCCTTTAATTAAGAAGTCCTCTTGTGCTCAAGCTGGGAGTGTTGCACATGTTGAACCTCGGTATTTCCAGATCCATTTCTCTTCTTTAAAGCCCTATTGCTTCTACACAATCTGCAGAGACCGTCGCATTTCGAATGGATCTTTAATGCATTCATTTGTACCTAACTTGCCCCCAGAAAAAGTCACAACAGGAATGCCAAGCTGCCATCAGTTTGATGTACACACGAGTATCAGACTGAGTCTGGCTCTGCGTAAGTTGCCACCACCTTCAGAAAGATTCAGCAAAGAAATGGCAAAAAAAGAGAAAATTGTCAGCGTATTTATTGTACCCACTTCCCATCTATGATGTTCACTGTAGGTCCATCGGGCCAGGCAGGGGGGAAGCTGTGGCACATTGCACTTAGTGGTATAATATTTCTACAATATTGCAGTCACTGAACTAGGGATGAGGATGAGACACACATATAAAATGAGATGGAAGAGGAGAACAGAGACAATTTCAACAGCAAACTTAGCCCTATAAGACTCTCCTCCCCCTACATCCCCCTCCCATTGCAGGAAGGTCATCCCACCTCCTCTTTTGAAGTGGTTAAATTCACTTCTGCTGACAAGAGGACTGAGTGCTTGGAAGATTTTGAATCCAAAGACAGTCAAAGTCAATCTCAAATAATCTTAATGTAAATTTTCTACTTTTGTGGTAAGATTACCTCATTATTCAGGGATTTGAAGACATGTCTGGAGGTCTTTCAGACTGGAATAACTTGACTTGTCCCAGGCTAGCTTATTCAGCTGCCCATGGCCTTAGAAATCAAGATCACAAATCATGTTTTTTTATAAAGATCAAAATAAGCTATGAATGTACATATTTGTAGTCAGATTCTGTCACAGTAGGCATTTTTTTTCTTTTTGTCATTCTCCAGCAGTTGAATATGTAACAGGCAATGATTTATATGCCATTTTTTTCTCTTGCTGCCATTTAATAGAGGGCTAAAGCTCAGCTAAGAAAAGGGTTTGGTTTTTGTTTTGGTTTTTGGGTTGGGTTTTTTTGTGTTTTGTTTTTTTTTTCTAAACCGTCAAGTATCAGCTCTAGTGGCTCCTACAAAACAAGACACAACCTTAATAATTTATGCAGCCTTTGAGAAAAGAAGGGATTAGTGTGGTGTATCCTCAACCTAGAAATTACTGTTGTTCAGAAGGAAGAATAATAATGAAAAAAAGATTAAGCATCCATATCCAGGCTAGAATCGCTATTGTAAATGAGGCTGTAGACTGAGGAATTGACCCTTTTAGACAGAACAGCTGAATCTTTCTGTGAATTATGGGACACCCCTACAAGTTAACATCTATCTACAGCCTGCAATGCTTCATATTAGCTAGAGAAATGATGTGCTGTGATGTGGACCTTGCCGCATATGTAATCTGGAGTGTGAAATGAACAGTGCTCTTAGAAGTAGCTGAAATGTCCCTGACAAACAGTAGTCTCAAGGGAATAATTCTGAAATCCCAGGACTCTGAATCTACACTTTCGTTCATCTTAGGGAATCAGAAAGGAAGCCCCACTGACACATTCAGCCTACCAACCTTTCAGGGTGGGATGTTTTCTGCTTTCCTTTGACTTTTAATGATGGAATAATCATTGTTCCCAGGTTTTCTCTAGGAATTCTGAGATGTTGGGAAATCAGGGAAATCAATATAAATCCTATGTCCATGATTCTTTTTTTTTTATTCCCAGGCTAAGTCTGCTAGAGTCAGCGTCTGTAATTCTGGCACAGAAACACATATGCAGGGAAATGACATTTCTGTAGAAATACTATAAGGCACAGTCCTTGCTTGCTTTGGAGAACCCTGCAAAGCAGGAGTAAGGGAACGCTTGCTTTTCTGTCTGTTATGCAACAGCATTCAGTGAAGTATTCCCTGGTGGCAGGGTGACGACTTGGGCCGTGGAAGATTCAGGTTCAGCTCCCTGGTTCACTGCAAAGGCAGCAGAAAGGAATAATATGTGCCCACATTTCATCTGCTCTACTTCACAGCCACGTATGAGCACAAAGGCACCTTCCTTGCTTAGCCCAGCAGACAAAAGTGGTTAGTTTTAACACGGATCAGTTACCACACTATTGCTTATAGCCTGACTTGCAAAGTTAGGTGCCCCTTCAGAGGCTTGTGAGTGTCATGACCTAAACTGAAAAGTAAAGTATGAGCAAAATATATTCCCACTGAGCTTGCTTAGATGGTGATGTCTGCATTATTAAGCACTGCATAAGTCTCTTCACCCTTTGATTTCTTATTGTGTCTTCAGATCTGCCTGTAAAGCACTGAACACAATTTTAACACTAGGTAAATCATGGGGAAGAATAATAGTTTCTGATCGTTTACACTATATGATTTTTCTTCTGACCTGCCCTTTCTGACAGCTCTCCATAGATTCCAGCCATGGGCTTGCATGCTGTTTTCAAATTGATGTAGTTTTGACTGCAGCCTAGCTGCCTCCCACACAGCTAAACAATTATTCGAATATTGGTTCTTTGCTGTTAATACCCACCTTTTATTGCTTCATCAATACCAAGCACAGGGTGAAATAGAGCCAGCTGCAACTTTTTAAGGCTTAGAGATCATGGTCATGAGGATGACAGAATCAGCTGCACCCTGTCTATAGTCCCTGGTTCTTGTGCTATTCCTCACACCAGTGACATTTTTCTGGCCACAAAAGTGAAATACTAAATGCACCTAAGGAGAGATGCTGCAAGTCCTCGCGTTGGCTAAACATCAAGTGGCCTCAAAAGAGTTATAACACGATGAAATTAGATGTGCGGATTTTCTATTTTGCAAAGGAAAAAAACCAATTAAGCCTTTCCAGCAACGCATTCAGTTTAATTTTTCTCCTTAGCAGATTAACTCTTCTTTGTATACCAATTTTGCAATAATTTTGGCCAGATTCTCAGCTGGGAAATTTTCAGCCCCAAGTAAATGAGATGTTGAAATGTTACAAGGAAAGCAATTTGGTCCAGTGTCAGTAACTGTGCATGTGTTTTCTTATCTGGAGATTTAGTTGTCATCTTTTACAAACAAACTCTGAAGAATAACTTTGTTCCTTTAGGACTATCTAGGGTTGTAGGTAACTAAAACCTGTTTGTGTGCTTATGTCGTCTGTGTTGCTTAAATGAGATATTAATTAATAAGAGCGTAAGAGATCATCATTTCATGGTAATGCATGAAGCCACAGATCAAGTACAGCAAAATTCTCTGGTACAAATCATGGCCTAATCTGTTTTAAATGAATATAGTTACTTGACAGCTCTTGGGGAATAGCTGTGTCAGAGCAGCTGAGAACCCAGAAAAAGGAGGCCTAACAGTGGTGAATAAAAGAAAAAGAGTTTGCAAATTTGCTTAAATCAATCACTGCTCATCTGTCAAGCACTGCTCACTTGTCATCCTGCTACCACAAAACCATTTACAAAGAATAGTTGTGGAAATTGTCAGAGCAAACCGAAGCTTTCCCTTCAGAAAAGGTAGCAAAATCACAGAGTTTTTTAGGTTGGAAAGGGCCTCTTGAAATCCTCAGGTTTGATTGTCTTGGCTGGCTAGACAGGGAGTAGTCACACTCCCACAGTATTTAATAAAGTCTGTCACTCAAATGAGAGAATATGGCACAGAGAGTATAAAACAAACAGCTTAGGTAGATGAGAAAATACTGAAAACTAATTATGATTCCTGGTAAATGTTTTCTGTTGAAAACTTTTGATGGATAATGGGTTTTGATTAAAACTACTGTTTTTGCAGGTAGTATTTGCTTTCTGCATTTCTTAGCTTTTTTAAGAGAACCAACCACTCTGAAAGGCTTTCTTTTTGCCCTGAGGAATTATATTTCTAAAAGAAATATATAATTAAAATTTTATAAAATGCATACATATATTTATTCATATCTATATCTATTTTATATAAATATGTATTTATAGATATTTAAAATAGGAAATAATTTCCAAGTAACTCTATAATTAAGGATTGACCTAGACCTACTTAAAATTTTCTTCACACAGATTCCTGTTGCACATGCATCCCAAACACAGTCACCTTCTGGAAACACAGAAGTCCTCATTCAACACAAGAGTTTCAGCAAGACGTCAGGGTGTGTGCAACCCAGCAGCATGACTCCCCCCCTTTTTGGGGCACTGTGTCAGCAGCACAGCTTCCCATAGTGAGGACATATGGCAAGGGCAAAGGCAGCCAAATCACACATCCCAATCGCTTAGCAATATTAAATAAACAAAACCTCCTGAAAATAACAATTTATACTGCTATCATAGCTTAGGAAAGCCTGAAGAGGATTAAATGGTCTTTCCCACAGGAAACAGAGAGTCAGTCTGAACACACCATTAAAGGCAGTCATGAATGCCATGTCCCCATCCTTATCTATAAAAGGATTCCTCTCAGCAGGTTTTGATGAGCAAAACTAAAGGAGTAGTTTATTTTCTCTCAGCCATTTCTCAATAATGGGAGATGTTTCGCTGCCCCCTCTCCTAACGAGCAGCTCCAGACAGAGGCACAACACAGCACGCTCTCAGCTGGCCATATCATAGAATCATAGAATCGTTTATCTTGGAAAAGACCTTTAAGATCATCAAGTCCAAACATGAACCTAACTCTGCCATCCCACTACTAAGCCATGTCCCCAAGCACCTCATCTGCCTGTCTTTTGAATACCTCCAGGGATGGGGACTTGACTGCTTCCCTGGGCAGCCCATTCCAATGCTTGACAACCCCTTCAGTGAAAAAAATTTTTCCTAATGTCCAACTTAAACCTGCCCTGGCACAGCTTGAGGCCATTTCCCCTTGTCCTATTGCCCATTACCAGGGAGAAAAGACCAACACCCAGCTCACTACAACCTCCTTTCAGGTAGTTGTAGAGCACGATAAGGTCTCCTCTCAGCTGCCTTTTCTCCATATGTCCTACCCACACACAGCATCTATCTGCCTTGAAGGATAGCACTGCAGCAAGAGACAGCAGAACTACATGGTTAGGGAAGCAACAGATGAACCATGGAGAATTAGTTTCAAGGTAGAAGAAACTTAGCAACATAATCATCTGTCTTTTTACAATGTTTACAATGCCAGGGGTTTGTTGATTTGTTCTTGTGCTTATTTTTGTGATACTAAATTTGATTAGAATGAACCTTCCCTCTGGGTGCATTGGCAAACCATAAAGTAGAGATACACTGAAGCCTATTATAAAGTCAAAATCTATAAATAAATTTAGAGTTACACAAAACAATGCTAGGCATACTGAGCATTTTATTATTCAATATGTCTTTTTGCTAGTGGCATGTCTACTTAATTCTGAGAGATCTGTGTTTTACTAAGCCCAGCAAGCATTTAATAACTAGCACTTTACAGCAACTTTTGTATAAACAAATATTCAAAGGTGCTTTTCAAAGATCCTAGCTCTTTCTTCAGTAAGAAAATTGAAATGCAAAGCTTTTTAGAAGGTTATGGACATTTTCTAGCTCATGAGCAAAAAAGAAACTTGGATCGAAACAGCTCAAACTGAAACCTGTGACGGCTGCTGGTAGACCAGAGCGTTTTTATACAGCCAGATCTATAAACTTACATGCAGTTTTGATACCTAGATTAGATGTTTGTGCTTCCTACCTGAACAAAAGAGCTTTCAGTTTACTAAAGCTAGGGGTTTTCTCTATTTCTGGTATAAATTAGCTCAATCCTAATTGAAACCCTTAAGTTAGGTGCCTAAGGCTGGAGGATGTGAATATCACACAGGAGTGAATTGAATTTGTTTAGCATGGCATGTGAGTCCCAGGATTCCCAAGATCAGTGGTATTCAGACCTTGCCATGCAATCTTTGTGTGACGAGAAGCTGTCCGCTGAGACTTATTCTCTAGCTAAATCCACAGATTTGAAGGAGCGTCTGCCTGTGTTTCAAATCCACAGCTATCTGAACGCTGGCAATTTCAGTTCACAACCACTTCCCCAGTTTAAACAGTCTCTTCTTGATTCACATCAAGACCAAACTACCATCATGAAATGCCTCCATTTATACTTTCTGAATACTCAAAGTTAAATATCTAATACTGGAAGGGGTCCAGTGTAATATAAGACTTCCTCTATCACCATAAATTTTGAGCTATTCTGTACAAAATTGAAAAGAAGACACTTTACGTAATCTCAGAGTTCAAAGATGTTAAAATCAGCTGCAGATGTAAAATGAGACAGCAAAGGTTTAATTTCAGAGTGTTATTTTCACAATTTAGCATCCTTAGTTAGGGCCTGCTTTCCAACTGGACTGGACACAAACAAATCATCCTGAAATGGTGGGGTGGCATAAACGTTCAGTACTTTTGAGCATCTTGGAATTTTCCTTAGATCAGATACAGGGTTACAAGTGAAGCAACCAATAAATTCTCTCCTCACTGCTGTTGGGGATGGGGATGACGCTGCCATTTGACTGCAGATCACCAGGAATCAAATGTAATCTTCCATGTGCCTTTGAAACATAACTGAGTTGAGCAGGAAATCTCTGCCCATTTTGTGGGTGGATAACCCAGTTCTTGGTAATTCCATTAGAAAAGGAGAGTCCTGTCTCCCGCTGTGGGAAACCCAAAGACCAGTGTCAGGCTGTGTCAGCTGAGGTTCTGACCTGTGGATTTCTCCCCACATTTCTGTAAGTGCTGAGTAAGGGCAGAAATTATCTCAGTTGTTAAGTGGAATTTCATTTGAAGTCAAACAAAGTTTAACCCACATCAATTTGGTAGGAAATTTTTTGAACATCATAGTTACGATTAACAGAACCTATAATTGACTGTATGTTAACATACTAATTCCAAAGCCCTAGTAAATGTCGGGGGGAAATCAAATAGAAGTCTCTGTTAGGTTTGAAACAAGATGAACAAATGGTTTTCCAGGTAGAAGAGCAGTTGAATGCTGAGTGATGCTTGTGTTAATAGAATTCCCAGTTGAAATTGTATCGAGCTCGGTAAGTTTCATTTTGTGAACACTTCTACATCCACATGTCTGAGCCCTAAAGCTAAATATATAGTTGATCCGTAGGTCGTGGTAAACACCGCAATTCTTAATTAACTCATTTTGATAATACAGAGCAAGTAGCATTATCAGCAGGCCATCAGTCTCCACAGAGAGTTGTAAATGCCATTGCTCTGCACACTCAATAATTAAAATTTATTTAAATTTTGAATAATACATAGTATTTTTAATAATTCTGTTGATTACATTTTCTTTCTCTTTATACTTATAAAACCTGTCTCTCACCTCATTTTGTTGTATCCTGGGTTTACAAAACTTCTAACTTGTAAATAAATTACTACACCCTTTTTATTCCTTACACTAACTTAGGTTCTTAATAGAGATAAACACTACTCTCTCTTCTCAGAATGCTGCCACGTTTCATGTGGATATGGTGCATTCATTGTGTTTACTGTTCTGTATTTAGTGATGCATATTAATTTCTAAATCTAATACTCCAAGCCAAATGTCATTAACATACATTCTAGGCTCCAGTTCTGTTTCAAAAACCTCACATACCCATGGTTTTGAAAGCATCAGCCCAGAGGCGAGACATGGTCTGCTACATGAAGACTGGAGGAGGCAATTAAAACAAACACTTATAACTGCATCTTGATCTCTTCTTTTGTCCTGATCTGTTGTAAATCAAAATCCCTTGTGAAAGACGACAGGAAGGAAAGACGATTCCCTTATAGCAAAGGTGCAATTCATAAAATAAGACAGTATCTACCATCCATTGTGGTTTTTTCTACTCTTTGGCTTTCTGGCATCTCAGAAATCACAACTGCAACGGCTTTGGTTGCTGCAGTAATTTATACTGATTGACCAAGCTGCAGTTTTCATCGTCATTGCCATCACTGTGTCTGAATTTGCTTAATGAAATTAAAAAGTCTCAAGAGACAATTAGATTGTACCAGGGAGGTAAGTTGGTAGACTAGAGATCTGAGTTTTCTGCTTCAGTAAGGGTCATTTCATTTTTATGTGTTTAAGAACATCTAAAGGCGAGTTTTGCAGCACAAAACAGATAGAAGTAGCTATAGTCCTTGCTCCCTACTGAAGTAATTTGAAAAGAGTTTTCCAATCTACAGAAAGAACTGCTGAATTAAGAATCTGTCCTTTCCCTGAGAAAATAGAAAAATTTAAATGGGCAGTTTCCAGTCTGAGAGTGTCCTTGTGATAATACTTGAAATCAAATGTACTTGGCTGTGCTTGTTCCAGGGCTGAAGTTGCCTCAGTATTTTTTTTCCCTGAGCCTTGTGATCATTAGACTGGATTAATGAAAGGAGCTGCCTAGTTATGCTGACAAGTAAGGATAGCTACAAGTTCACGAGAGAAAGAAAAAGAAACTGATATGCTGATCCTAAGAGGATTACCTCCCTGGATTACAGTGGGATGAGTGAGAGAAAAGTTTGTACTTTATTTTGAATATTTATGTTTTCTGCAATTTTTTTTTTTTAAAATATAGGAAGAAACTGAACAATTGTGCCAATTCTGTCATTGTCAGTGAGACAAACTTTGCAGCTACATGAACAGGTTGAGCAGCTTATGTCCCCTCTTCAGAGTAGCATGCTTTTGATAATTGACATTCACATTTATTTAAAGACACCTGAATTCTGTTTTCCATTCCTCAGGCATCAGTGAATTAGCAAACTTGCTCTGTTGTAAATCAAGAACAAAAAGCCTCATGCATGTTGTGCCTGAAGCCAGCAAACTTGCTGTACAAAGTGTGCAATAACTTGTTTAACACTAATGTTATCTAGTGATTCTCCACCTCAGCCAAGAGTCCCAGATCTTTTGTTTTTATCCACAAGACTTATCATAGAATCATAGAATGTTTTGGGTTGGAAAGGACCCCTAGAGGCCATCTAGTCCAACCCCCCTGCAGTGAGCATGGACACCACTAACTAGATCAGGTTGCTCAGAGCCCCGTCCAACCTGTTGTTAAATGTTTCAGGGATGGAAGGTTCCCCTGACATGGACAGGCTCCATTGCAAAGGTTCACATATGCCCATTGTTCCCAGAAAGAGAAAATGGTCCCCAGCCTGTTCACAACCCCAGTAACCATTACCTGCATTACTGCATCGTTAGCCTGAGATCAACTCTCTCTCCTCACCATCTAATGAGTTTGCAGTCAGTAATGACAACATATTCGCTCAGTATCCAGTGGGAATCTTGCCATGGACTTGCAGTGAAGCCAAGATTTTAAATGAAGTTGTCAGATGGTGAGGAAAGGAGGTATCACTTTGGTGCTCTGCGAAAATGAGGCACAGCAAACGTGATCCTGCCTTGCGCTTGTAACCCTGATATGGCCCCACATGGCATGAAGTGGATTCAGAGATGCTCATATACGTGTGGGAGAAAATGTGGGAGTCATGGCAAGGAACTGTTTTCTCTGAAGACCAGGTTGTAAACACTTAGAGGCTGAGTGCACAGGAGGGCATGGCAGTGAGAACATTCTGAGGCGTGGGCCTCTCAGGCATCAACTTAACTCCCTCTCCTGCCTGAGGACAGGTTAATGTGACTGACACAGACCCTCAGGACTGTCTGAGTTGTACCAAAGGCTCCCACCCAGAGAGCCCAGGCTACGGTCCAGCTCTCCCTCCCCCTCCCCCAGGAGGTCTGCTCTGCACCTCTATGGACGCTACACAAAGTTATACCCAAAGACAGTAAATGATTTCTGTATACCTGATGGCCTATGGGGTTTTTATGTTTGCTGTCATGGCCTCAGTGACGTAGAATGACAGGTCTCAGATGGTGCAGAAGGTCACTGGCATCTGAGTGTTTACGCTATTTTTCCTGAAGTAGCCAAAATTCATGCTATTACAGCATTTACCCGATCAGAACACAGTGTTCTTTGGCTTATTTAAATGTAAATGAGATGAAATTTTTATCTCTAGACTGCTGCATTCTTTACCTAGATTTCCTTTTTGGGGTTTGGGTTTTGTTTTGTTGGTTTTTTTCTTACTTTTGATTGACTTTTAGTACATTTAATAATTTGATTTAATTTAATTTCTAATAGAAGCATGGCTGATAATCTAATGCTTGACAAATAACTCCAAATTGCTACATATTATTAAAAAAATACGGATTTAAAGTAGTGCCAACATGAAATACTAATATCAGGAGAAAAATATTCCTGTTTCATGCCTTTGAAGAATCAGGCCTTGTCATCTCAGTATCCATTTTACCATTCTTAAACATTTTGACTTTGTACATCTCATTTTATTATTTTTTAAGCATGTAAAAAATGAGACCTAAAGGAAATGCGTAGTGTCCTATTAAGTCAAATCCTTACATTACATTCTACAGCTTAGGTTTTGTCTTGGGAAAAAACATTTAATGAGTTTTTGTGTAATGTTAGATATTATTCATGCAGGTACAATAGGAGAAATGGTTTCTTACATAGCTTATAAGGAAAGAAGTTCACTTGTAGGCATGTAATTTCTGAGGAAAACACATTTATTATTCACTTAGTGGAAACCTGAAGGAAAATAGAAAGAAAAAAAAAGCTAGACTAGAGCTTTTGGGAAATGCTGCTCTCATCCTCTTCTCAGTGGAAATTTAAATGAAATTAGAACTAGCATATTTTCACACAGCATTTTTGAGTATGTCAATTTTGGGGAAAAGTTATGATCTGGTTTGACTAATTATCAAAAAACTCTTCAATTTTTACAACCACTCACAAAATTCAAGGCACCCACAGTCAGAAGTACCTCCAGGTAAATGTGCCGTATCATCGTTCCCCCCCCGCCCCGATGACTTCACACCATTGCTCTACACATCATTGCTTACTGAGGCAAGGAATCACTTTTTTTGGACCATGTTAATCTTTGACCAGATCAGCTTCTGGAAAATATTCCAGTGCTAATGGAAGCAGGAAGGGCAGAAAACAGCAGCTCAGATTTAAATTGGCTAAGTCAGCCCCATACCCAGAGCAAAGCGGTGAAGCCTGGTGAGCTGGCCACATGCCTGTGAGGGCTAGAGGAACTGGGCAGCCCCTGGAGGCCATCAGTCCATTATTAGTACAAAGACAGGGAAGAGGAGCAGATGGGCATAGTGTAACAGAAAAGCCAAAAATGGAAAAATTATATCGATGTACAGACGGTAGTATATGATGTTTCCATTCTGGAGAAGAGATTTAAAATATCAAAGGATAGAGAAATGATGAAATTGATGCCCGACCCAAATAGTGACCACAAACAGTGGAAGTGTGCCCTGATTGCCACAAGCCTTGGATCCATCACGCAGCGTTACATCCCAACACAGAATATAAATTTCCTTGTTCTCAATAATATTTTATTCTTTTTTTCCTAAGCGTTAAATCCTACACCTGAGCTGGTTGGAAGTTTTTCCCAGCTTGGTACCTCTCAGTCTTCTGAAAGTCACGCCTCTTCAAAGAGGCCAGTGGGCCCCCACTTTAACAGAAGTATTGAAAAGAACAAGGATTCCATGCAACACCTGGGAAAGGGAAAGATATATGCACCATTGCATTGCACTTCCTTCATTACTTCATTTTATATAAAGATATGCAAGCAAGTTACAGCTAGTTCTCAATAACTGCATTCTCCCATTCACAATACATGAAGTTAGCTCATTTCTCAAGGAGAGGGAATCATGAAGTTTCTATGGAAACTTCATAATTAATAGCTCACAGTGTTAAGCCTTTTTCATTTGCTGATTTCGAAGTATTTTCCAGTGGAACTGCAGGCTTCTGTACTACAAATGCAAGCCTACTGGCCACAGTCCGGCCTTTCCTAGCTACAGACCACTTGGAAATATTACATGGAAAAAACACTAACCCACTTCCCTCATGTCCTTGATTCCAACTCATTTAGGCTTTAGTTCAGTAAACGGCTTAGGTCCCATGGAATAAATATGCTATCTCCCGTTAAATAAACATACTCAATGACTTTGGTTGCAAATATAACTCCTTATGTTAGATGTCAGCACATACTGATATGTGGTTATGGATTAGGACCTCAGCTATTAAATCCTTTAAGGCATAGCTGCTGTATTTGTACCACTTTTCATACCACAGTCTGCTAACACAACAGAAAAAGAACAAAAATGGTACTGGGCATTCCTAACTTCTCTATTTATAACTGGAGCATACTTGGATGCACGAACATCTCAGATTTCTACTTCAATAAATTAAGGAGAGAATATTTATACCGAACATCACTGGAAAATTAATTACCTTTAGAGGTCCAATGAACGTCTAAATTATTCCTGCTTGTCTGCTATATCAATGATCTTCATTTAGGCAGTAAGTTTAATTTGTAATATTTAAAACCATTGTGCTAGCATTTTTTTAAATGAGACGGCTAAATGCATAAAAAATTATAGATGTCCTGAAAAATGTGCTCATTTATAAAACTGAGCTTATTAACCTTGATTAGATCCATTGCTTACATAGTACATCTGTTGTCTCAGTCTGAGTCCTTACAAGATTTGCGAGAAAGAATGAGTATGCAGGGGAGAACTTATGAAGAGCTCCTGTGAGGAAGATGCCAATCTGTAAGTCTAAACCACACTGGATCCCAAAGAACCCCCACTTACAGAGGACCATGTTCTCTTACTAGCTCCTTATTCCAGGACTACATATTTTTAATTTCAGAAACGTGGACATAACTGCATGAATGATTTATCTGGTTTTATTCTTTTTCTCACAAAGCACCTAATGATAGATATAGGGGAACTCAATCTTATTTTTCAGGGTTTAGTGGAAGGTTTTAGGTTTCTTTGTTTTCCCCTGCATCCAATTAAAGACTAGATGATAGGACACTGAATAATTGAGGAAGAGAGAAGCATTACAATGAAAAAGTGCAGGGCATTTCCAACAGCAGAGTACAGAAAATAGCAGACTTTCCTGTCCTTAAATTCTTCTTGCCATGGCAGTTTAAGTAGGGACTACAGTTTCTGTTTAAGAAAATAAACTAAAAGTGTTTCAAATCCTTTGAACCACCATAAAAATGCCAGAAGATCACCTATAATACAAACGTGAAAACATTTATTCAAGGGATCCCCAATTCACAGCCAGATCACTTCCACAAATAGCTGTACATTATTTCTTTTTACCTTAGTAGTTGCTTTTATATATAGATTTCAATTATTTTTAACTCTAATGATTCACTACCATAATGGGAGAGCATTTAATCAAAAAAATATTCTCCAAGTCACATGCAGATTGTAAATCCACACTCTCCAACACTGGAGGGTTTTCAAGGACCTCACGTTCTGTCAGGCTCACCCACTTAGTTTAATCATGCAAGTAACTGATGGGGTTAGCATAAGAGGAAAATTCGGGCTGAGTATCCAGAAGGGAAAAACAATAATCTGGACAGTGGAGATGCAGTGAGCCATGAAATTAGCCTCCCTGAGGGATGTGGAAGAAACAAGAAAATTCTAAAATACCAGAAAGTTGCTGTGAGGCAAGGAACTAGATAGAGCGATCTGAGATCTCACACAGGCACGCTGTGTCTGACTCCTGGAGTGATTTAACACGTTATTGCGCTTCCTCTCCTGCCAGATAGGATCACCTCCAGAGCAGAATCAGAAGGCAAATGGGAGGTTTATCAACTTCAGTACCCAGCCTTACTTCCTAGGTCGAACAGCTGATAAAATGGGGTTAAGCTCATGGGTCAGCCTGTCAGTCAGTGAATGTGACGTGTAGGCTCCTTCTGGATTATGTCAAGCCTTCTACATAGTGTGGGGGAGGAGAAACAGGGGCAAATTTAGGAAAAATAACATTTTAAACCTCCCTGGAAAGATTTGTCAGAGCCCTGACAATTTCCGTCTTTTTCTTCCATTTTTGACTCCCACAATAGCTTAAAACTACAAAAAGAATAGTGAGGGAAAAAATAGGCTGGGACACATATCTCTAGAGATAGAGAAATAAAAATAGATCTAAATAAGACAGGGTAAATAAAATAGTTAAAGGCAAATTCACACGAATTATCTTCCACCCACATCTGAGTTGGTCCCCCATATTTAAAGACTTTCCTCCATCCCAAGTGCTCTGGTGATGGCTAGAACAACTATTCTTGGCTCTATTTCCTTCCTTCACACACTTTATTGGGTAAGAAAAGCTGCCAAAAAGTGGGAGTTTTATGAAAGCAATCATAAAATATTATGGGTAATGCTAAACAAATTATGTGTTACTCTACAAAAACGGCCCTTTCTTTGGGTAAAAAACAACAGCTGCCTGAGAGAGATCAGGTTGCCTCTCTCAAAGCAGTGATAAACCTACTATCAAGGGGCAGAGCTGGCAACAGTGGAGGCTGTGGAAAGTCAACATTATTGAAGCTGTTTTCCTGACAGTCATTTCTGAAAAGCTAATAGTGATTTGATGCCTTGATGTCCCAAACTGAAACATATATTTCCACACATAAATGAAGTCTAGTGTCCTACCCTGGGATTCAGGAGGCTTCAGTTCATTGTTTCTTCTTGTCCTGTAGCCTTTGGGACCTGTACTAAGACATTTTGCTCTTGGTCTATCATGTTTATTATTGCTTTACTAAGCAGGAACTACCCTTACTGTCCCCTCCATATACTGTCTGGCATGATGGGACCAATTAATCAGGACCACTACACAGTTACTATAAAAGATGCTGTTAACCATATTTGGACTGCTGGGCGTGATGGGTTTTTTTCCATGTTTTGTTGTTGTTGTTGTTTTGTTTTGTGTATGTTATTCAGGTATATTGCAGGCAGTTTACAAAGCTATGGAAAGTAGTTCAATAAAGTCCAGCTCCGACAGTCAGCATATGCCCTTTCTATATCCAGCCTACCATTCTCCTAGACCATACTTATGGTGCTCCTATGGACAGTTCTGGAGTATCATTCTTCTGAACACAATCAAATTTTAGAATCTGAAGTGAGACTTCTGCAGTACTTAAAGTACCTGGGTGCACCGACTTAAAAACTTCCATTTAGCTGGCACCAAAATTTGGAGGTGAAGTGTTTTGGTTGCCTCAAGTTCTGTTTCTCCATATGCTAAACTAAAAAATGCTTCCAGTCTGACTCAGACAAGGAATATCTAGTTCTTCAGCCCTTTGTGGCCCACACATTAGGCATTTTTCCAAGTATCACATAGAGACACCCAATTCAGCAAATGTTGGGGCACATCTACCACACGGCAATATACACAATACACACCCGTCTATTCTCCTGTTACACCATGCAGCTGGAAAAGAGGGGACCTGGACTTAACTCTTCTTTTTGAGATGCAAATCCACTCTTCTTGAGAGTGCAATAACTACTAATCAACTGGCTAATGTGAGTTGGCATTTTCAATTTCTCCTGTAAAAACCTATTCCGCATTGCACAAAAGACTGGAGGGAATGGGAGAGAGTGCAGCAGAGCCTGACTCCATGTTCTTGTGATAGGCACTCACCTGGAAACAGAGAAATGTGGGTCTCTATCTTCTCTAAAAGTACTGTTTATGCATTTCATTCCATGACTATTTAATGCAAAAGATATAAAATTAGGAATCCATGAAGCATTAATTAATTTATAACCATTGTTCACTGGCTTTCCTCCTCTGAGAGTAGAACATTTTGTGCTCTGGAATATGAATGACAAATGCTGCTTCCCTACCCTCTCTGTTTCCTCTGCTTCCAGTTTCACCAGATCACAAGCTTTTTCACCTACACTTAACATTTCTTAGACCTTCAGCGTGCTTCAGTGCCAGCTTGTTTCAGGTTACCCTGTAAAAGCCAAGTGTGGAGAGCAAATAGTGCAAAGCATGGCAGATAAATAAAGGGAGTTTCCAAGGGCAAAGCTTCTGGCAAATAACTTTAGAAACACCATAAAAACTTCACAGTTCATCTGAGCAAATTTAGTATCTACCTGTGAAGCTATTAAGCTGTGTCGGGGTTTAACCTGGCAGGCAGCTAAACACCACACAGCCATTCTCTCACTCCCCCCTGACTGGGATCAGGGAGAGAATTGGAAAAAAGGTAAAACTCATGGGTTGAGACAAAGACAATTTAATAGGACAGAAGAGGAAGGGAAAATAATAATAACAATAAAATAATATACAAAACAACTGATGCACAGTGCAATTGCTCACCACCCGCTGACTGATGCCCAAGCCAGTTCCTGAGCAGCGGCTGCGCCCCTTAAGCAAACTCCCCCCAGGTTTTTTGTTCAGCGTGACATCATATTGTATGAGATATCCCTTTGGCTGGCTTGGGTCAGCTGTCCTGGCTGTGTCCCCTTACAGCTTCTTGTGCACCTCCAGCCTCCTCACTGGCAGGGCAGTATGAGAAGCAGAAAAGCCCTTGACCGGTGTAAGCACTGCTCAGCAACAGCTAAAACATCAGTGTGTTATCAACATTATTCTCATCCTAAATCCAAAACACATCACTATGCCAGCTACTAGGAAGAAAATTAACTCTATCCCAGCCAAAACCAGGACAAGCTGTAGCTAGGAACATCTCTGTGGCATTCCTTCCCCTCAAGGTAATCCCTGCCATTGTTGCAAATTTGAAATGATAAACTTTCAAAAATCCTGAAAAGCAGGATTCACCATGAAATTCCAGAGAAAAGCTATGCTTTATGGCATGATGTAAAGTGCAGAAATACACATTGTTGTCAGGACAAGCAAACAGCTCAATTTTCCAAACCTTTTTGTCTTGCACTTATGCTACCACATCTATTCAGTGTAATGGTCTGTCCTCCTTTCCTGGTAACTCTTTCTGTCCTCTTGTAAGAAATGAAGAGAATTTTATTCTCTTTGCTCACTAGTTTGTATGTGTTCCTTCATCATTAAGAGGAAGTTAGGAGTGTTACCCTCATGAAAGTCACACTTTAAGACACAAACCAAGACCTTAAGCCACTGGGTGACTGCTGAGAGTGAGCTATAGTTCTGCTTCTAAAAGTTACCTCTGTAGATGAAGGTGTGGTGCAAGGGCTACGTAAGGGACATTAATCCTTTAGTTTGAAAATATGAATATGATTTTCCTTTTATTGGTATAATCAAACAAAGTAATACCAGGAGTGGAAGAAGCAATAAATGAGTTAATACATTTGAAGTGTAAGAGCAAGGAAAACTAAGGAATCATGGTATTTGCTTATAACATTCAGAAAGCCTCTATTTTATGGAATCATTCCTGTGGTGATTTTTTTCCTCTTTTCTATCTATGTATCATAAAGCAGGAGATGCTGTAGGTTCTATCTGTATTTTAACTCTGAAAAAGATATTTTGAAATCTTCCTTTTTCTTATGTTATAGGGAAGAGATATTTAATTTTTATTGTTGCCTGCTCCATTTCTCTTTCAAATTATTTGTTCCAATATGTTAGTATTTCAACAGGAGCCTATTCTGTGTTGTTAAACTTGTTGTCGAAAAGAAAGACCTTGGTCCCATGAAAAATTTTATGTGGTGGGAAAAAAAAACTTTTGGCAACTGAAGGGAAAAGTCCTTTCCTTACTTGACATACTGCAGTGCTTGAGCCCTAGTCTCAACCAAGAAGAAAAACCTCTCATGGTGTTCATAAAAAGACTGTGATTTATTTTTTACTGCAAAGATTCATTTTTCACCTTTTCTTTGTGGATAACATAATTAGAAACACATGTATGCTCACTAATGATTTGCACACACTGGAAGAGCG
>NW_009260595.1:1373670-1374307 GCF_000687185.1 Egretta garzetta | reverse complement strand
TTCGTTACCAGCAGGGATTCAGCTGCACTCATTATTATGTGCAATGCGATCAATCTGCAGGACAAGCCATATCACTATTGTTTCTTTCATGGATTGACTAACCTGTACCAAACTTGTGAAGCCATCCTGGGTAAGCAGCTAATTCTTCAACATCAATGACAGACAGAGGAAGAGAAAGTTAGGATAGAAAAATAGCTCTAAATTACCAAGCATGTGATGTATACTAGGGGGGACTGAGGCAGACATCACGTAAACAACACTCTGTTGAAGACAACTGATCTACATTGATTTTGTCAGCTACAGGTCTGTGCTGCTTGACCTTAATGCAAATGTACCGAATTTTTCAACTGCTGCAAGAACCAATTTATTATTTTAAATATTAATTTTTTTTTTCTTCAAAACAAGAGCTGGAATGAGACATTAAAGATTTCTTGCAATGAGATATAAAACTCAGGTCCGCAAGTCCATTCTTTCCACACATGTAAATCAAGCTTATAATGTAGAGATCAGAGAGAAGCTTTTATATTAGTCTTGGATGAACTGGACTTAAAACCAGAAGCAATAAATACAGCCCATGGAAACCAGCATTCTCTAGAAGTTTACGTATTCACCCAGGATCCTGGGTACCTTTTACATC
>NW_009260595.1:1346539-1372824 GCF_000687185.1 Egretta garzetta | reverse complement strand
CACTCTTTCAGCTATGCTACTATTAATATTGAGCTAACATGTGGAAAACTATCTCCAATGCAACTCCTCAGAAGCAACTCCAATGCAATTCCTCAGAAGCAACATTAGTGAGCAGGGATTTGCGACAGTTTTATTTTTCAAAATAGTTCTGAAATCTGATTAATCCAGCCAGCCAGTTCTTCCTTCCACATACACATTTTGGGTAGACTGAAGTGCTTTGCTTGATCTGAAGGAAAACTTTCCTATTCTGAACATCCATTTATTTAAAAACTGCAGTTGCAGGAATTTCTAAATATGATGTCATCTTAGAGAAACACAACTATTTGACTTAGAAAACATTACACAGATTTGAAAAAAACTACAGTTTTAAAAATGACAAAGAGAAACGTCTGCCCTTTTCAACTTTTTCAGGTTGTTGGGTTTTTTCATGGGCAGAAATAAGTTAGCCCAATGCCTTAAGGTTAGCAACATTTACATTCAGGAATTCACACATATAATCCATAATGACAAAGGACTGTAGCTGTAACTGTCTCTATTAAGAGGAATTTAAAACACTAAAACCATATCCACTAAATAATTCTGATTAATATTTTAGATATTCTGAAGAGACTGTGAACCTATTACTCATTTAAACTGAGCTGGATAAACCCCTCTAGCCAGCTCTGCCAGTGAAATCAGAAGTTAGAAGCCTAAATTCCTTTGAGAATCCTGGGCAAAGTTTCCATATGTTGGAAAAAATCAGATTCAGTTTCTTAAAATGTCTTGATTTTAATAATTCAGTAAATGTAATAATTTTGGTTTTTGCGTAACAAATAGTAAGCAAGAGATATACTGCCCTTCCAGGACTCTTTCATAGAGTTGTGCTGGTTTTGGCTGGGACAGAGTTAATTTTCTTCACAGTAGCTAGTATGGGGCTGTGATTTGGATTTGTGCTGGAAGCAGAGTTGATAACACAGCTGTGGTTTCATTACTGCTGAGCAGTGCTTACACAGAGTCAAGGCCTTTTCTGTCTCTCACCCCAACCCACCAGTGAGTGGGCTGGGGGTGCACAAGAAGTTGGGAGGGGGCACAGCTGGGACAGCTGATCCCAAGTGACCAAAGGGATATTCCACACCATATGACATCATGCTCAGCATATAAAGCTAGATGAAGAAGAAAGAAGAGGGGTGATGTTCAGAGTGATGGCATCTGCCTTCCCAAGTAACCATTACATGTGATAGAGCCCTGCTTTCCTGGGGATGGCTGAACACCTGCCTGCCCATGGAAAGCAGTGAATGAATTCCTTGTTATGTTTTGCTTGCATGCACGGCTTTTGCTTTGCCCATTAAACTGTCTTTATCTCAACCCATGAGTTTTCTCATGTTTAGCCTTCCGATTCTCTCCCCCATCCCACCATGGGGGGAGTGAGCGAGCGGCTGGGTGGTGCTCCGTTGCTGGCTGGGATTAAAACACAACAATAATGAGTAAAAGAAACTCAGATTGACACTACTCTGACCCATATATCATAAATTCCCAAATAGGAATAAAAAAATTACCCCAAAAGCCTAAAAAATACATCATACACAAACAAAGCCATAATATTGCTAGCAATATGAGACAAGAGGTGCATATAAAGATTTCCTACAGTGAGACTGAAATGATCTGTTAAATATTTTACTCTAATGTCTTTTTTACACATTATTTTTTTCAGGTTTTTGCACATTTGTCAGGGCTGAATTTGTTGCATTTTAAGAGAGCCTGCAAACAGCAGCAACTGTGCTTATTCTCTTTGTTCAGTCTTGGCTATGTTAAAAAGAAAATCTACTCCCCACCTTCCCCTCTATTAGTTTCTCGGCAGCTATGAGCAAACTTTCAGTACTTTCACAATGTATAGTTTACTTTCTGGGTGGGAATGGGAGTATTAATGAAGCCTCATGGCTGTTTCTGCAGACAGTCATATTTTGGAATCAATGCATTATTTTGTTGCTGAATAATGAAGGAAATGTCTCATAATGCAGCACATGTATTTCCATGTGCATGGATCTGTGTGTTTGTGTGAGCATATAAAACTCGTGGTATTAGAAGCTAATAACTGATAACAGAACCAAATTCTAATCCAGACAGTAATGTTCTGTCTACCTGATTTCCCCTGCACTTTAAATTTGAAATGCTATTCTCCACTCACTGTCCATACACAATCATGTAATGTGGATATGTTCTTTTAAATGCGTGGTATTTCAGTTGAAGTTAAAAGGTCATGGATATTTATTTTCAAAAAAACTTTTGTGTAGATAATCAAGCAGTAAACCCTTTATTTCCTTTCCACCATCACTCATGAGACTCTGAAGTCTGCAAACACTCTTGCATGTCTTAGGAAAAAAGAAATTCCATTCAGCTCAGTGGTGGTAAGGAAGTTTGAAGGTAAAATCTTATTTGGTGATTGAAAAGAAAGTCTGCAAATGGAGAAAATGCTAATGTAGCCATTCAGAAACCCCAGAAGGCAGCATGCACTGAGAAAGACCACCTAAGCAGAATACTCAGTTCTGGGTCCTAAGCTTGGAGATTCATTTTGGCCATTTTGTGGACAAAGTTACAAGAATAAATCTTAAGCCAATTCAGGGGCTCTAACACGCTTGTGTCTTTCACCTCCCTACTTTTCCCAGCATGTTGGAATCAGATGTTTCAAGTGAGATCTCAGCTGAGAACATAATCAAGAAAGACATTCCCAGATTTGATGAACCTGTGGTCCAAATAGTATAATGACAGAAAGTGTTGGGTCACTTGTCTCAGTTTATACAGAAAATCAGAGTAAAAGCTGGAAACAAAATTCAGTTTAAGTCCAAACCAGTTTATAACCATTGGGCAGCGCAGCTTCCCACGTGATCTATTTGACAGCAGTGCAACAGATGAAGCTGTGACACTCAAACTTCAAGCTGATACTATACCAGACAGTTTAGGTTTTGTTCATTTCAACATGCTGCTTCTTTTATTGCCTCCTTGCCTTATTACTTGTCATGGCCATATACGTGCCTTCTGAGATAGCCCCTTCAGCTGACACCAGTTGCATGTTAAGGCAAAAGCCAACAGCATGGTGAAATGACTTGCATCACTGTGTTGCTTGCAATGATGAACAAAGAGTCTCAGTCCCTAATGTAGCTGAGCTCTGGACTCAGGTGATGTCAGTTCTGAGGATACTGACCTATATAATAAATAAATAATGAGGCTGAGGCCAGTTATTTATTCCATTTATCAAGTTTGGATTGATCAGAAGATAAAGATTAGATTTTGAGCTCCTACCTTTCCTTACAGTGGTGTTTTAAGGAATGATCCCCGAGCTAACTATACCGATGTTTATCAACTGTTGGGTCAAAAAAGATGATCAGAGTCATAAGGCAGTGGAAATATTACACATCTATAACAGAAGAAAACCCCTTAATTCCCAAAGCATTCATATCCTACAGGGCCAAGTGCTCTCTGTAACTTCTCACAAATAGAGTTAGCATTGTTACCATGGACACTCTCTATTCTCCCTTTAACAAGAAATAAGTAAATCTGGAAACAAGGAGAAACAGAACTACATAAACGCTTTCCCCCTGTTCTTTCTATTGCATTTTTTTTAACTCATTGCCAGTATTTCTATGTGAAACATGAAATCTCTCCTTCCCACCTTTTCCCATCAAATATAAATGAATGTTAGTTATAAAGGGGAAGTATGTTAAATCAGTCTCAGTAGTTCAGTGAAAGAAAAATTTCTTCTCCTCGTTGAGCAACACTTCTAAAATCTCCATATGCAACAGGTTAGAAGACCAAAGACCAAAGCAAAAGGAAAAGAAACCTGAGGTTGCAAATTCATCTTATGTGATGGCAAAAGCCAGGCTAGCCAGGCAAAAAATCATGTTTGCTACATAAGAGCAACTTATTCATTTATAATGAAGAAGAGGAAACAACCACAGGAACAAACAACAACAAAACCAATAAACATGCAAATTCCTAACTCTGCCTTCAAAATACATTCAATTTTAAAACCTGTTTATCCTTCAGACCAGCTGAAGAAACAGGAGAGAGAAAGGGGAAAAAAAAGTGTAATCTCTAGCTTTAAGAAATTGCTTGTGGAAAATGCTTAAGCTGATGAGACTATTGAGTGAACAAGATGATTTCATAATACAATTTGTGCCCGTTTGGTAATGACACTAAAGATGTAGAATAAAACCCAAGAACAATCATTCAGCAATTCAAGAAAAGTCAAGGCTTATTTATCTTTTTAATGTTTTTTTGCTGGTGCCAGATTTCCTTCAGAAATTAGGTGGATTGAATGAAGCTGGACAGTGCAGAGTTTTAGTCTAAGAAACATACACCACTTACAGCCTCTTCCAGTGGGTGCTCAATTATTATTGAAGTTTGGAGGAAAATTTTCTGGGATGTTTTCAAAAGGAAGCAGTGAACGAGGCTACAAACTGCTTTGCACCTGGGAGCTATGAAGGCACCTTGGCTACTGCATGAGATACTAGGCAGAAGGTGAGAAAGTGAATATAATCTTTAAGTATGTATTTAAATAACAAAGATCCAAATTGTACTTCTTCAAGGCTACAGAGAAAGTCAAGAGGCAAAGCTTTCTTTTGTCTGTTGAATGGGTTGGATCTGCTTTATAGACATTTCCAAAGGGTAGAGATAATCAGTTCAAGCACTTTTTGATGGGTTTGGTTTTTTTTTTTTTGCAAACTCAGAAGTCTTGTGTGCTATGGCAAATGTTTCAGTAGGAACTCACCCCATCTAAATGCAATGGCTTAATAGGCAGCCACTTTCTGCTGATTGATTAGAGAGTGAGCTGAGACATGGTGGGAGAGTCTTTTCACTGATGGTAGACACCTAGTTTAAGATGTGATGGGTCATTTTCTGTAATGCCTTTCTCTTTCCACTGACTACAACAGGATCCTGTTTGACAGGCTCAGACTGGACAAGATGAATCTCTTTGGCTCACGCTGGATGTGATTCACCATGTCCAGCTGCCACCAGACTTCACTTCTCCTTTGCTTGTGCCTGCTAGGACTTGCACCTGCTAGCGAAAGCTTGCTGGGAGAAGATGAAGCCCAGATAAAGAGAGATGAGGGAGGGATAAGTCCAGATTTTATCACATTGCAAGGGTTTGGTGTTCATCCACTGGCTATATAAGTGAAAGCTGCTGGCATCCCTTCTCACCTTCAGTGGCTTCATGGTGATTTTCAGGAGGGAAAATCTTGGACTTGGTCGATGGCTCCAAGGATTGATGCAGAAGAGAGACTGCTATTGCTACAGTCTCAGGGAAGCCCCAGGAGCACGGATATAGGGTGCTTTATAAGCCTGTTATGCTGAGGTAGAATCACAAAACTTGTCTAGACTTTCTTGTGTCTAGTAGCAGGTGACTTCTGGGCAAAACAAGCTAATACTGCAGGTAAATAAAATAAGATGCTGCTTATCATTGGAGGCACTCAAGTAATGCCATTTAGAATTCTGAGTAAGAAAAACTGCAGCTAAGAAAAGTTGTGAGACCAATCCTTAACTATTAAGCACCAATACAGATAATATGGGGGCAGATTATTTCTGATCTTTTCTGGGTATTCCCTGAGGCCAGCATTCCAAATTAAACTGTTTGCACTCCACGAAATGTGTAGAGCTGAATCATTTGAAAGGATAGCTAGAGCAACTATCTACTTCAATATTTTATAATAGCTTTTCTATTAAAAGATAAGTAGAGAGGTCTGTGAGAAAGAATACAAAAGTAGAAATAATGCAGTCCTGGGTTTTAGACCTCATTCTTCCACTGACTTTTTTTTTTCTTTGGTTTTGGTCAAATCTCTTCAATTGCATCTTTTATTATCCCTAATTATAAACTCTAAAACTCACAAAAATAAATGTTTTCCAGCTTTCCTTGTTTCAAATATCAGTTACGGACTGTACAGTGCATTGAACTTAAAATGTTAACTACTATCTTGTCATAAATACCAGGTCTTAATATTGATTCACTGAAATGGTTACTTTACAGCTGTTATAAAAGTTAGTTTTATTAGCTGACCTTATCTCTCTGCTTTTTTGCTTTTGTGTATTCTCCTTCAACACCTGAGGTTCATTCAGTTACATTTAAATTGCTTCATTTCTGTGTCTGAAAGCAGTTATTCAAAAGGTAGATTATCTTTGAGTTTACTGAATAAATATGCTTATATATTGCTGACAAGGCTTGACTCTTAAATTCTGTTTTTTAAGTTTTACATCTTACTGCTGAATTGTAGTCCTTGCAACAATCCAGCAAATACAGATTTCTGGGTTTGTTTTGCCAGACAATGTTCTTTAAAAGGGGCTTATACTTAAATCTGCTATTCAGACTACGAGCAGCTTAATGGATTGTTGACAGAGAATGTAAAGCTCAAGCAGGATGTGATAATACCAGGTGTTTTCTCACTTTTATAAAGTTTATATAACTTTTATTTTCATTTCATTCTTGGCTGCCACTTAGCACAGTGCAGCAACAATGACCTTCATAGTAAAGACTAGAATTAGCAGAGGAAAAAGGAGAAAGAAACTGTAGAATCAGAACACACATTGGAGATATCCACATGCTTCCCGTGGCCAAAGGAGGTTAGGTATCTGTCACCCACTGCAATATGAAGGAAGTTCAGGAGATGGCTTATACTCCTTTCAGTCCCCAGACCTGCAAACAGGCTTTTTTATGTCTGCAGTTAAGAATCAACTTTGGTTTAATAACTGAAGTTAATGAGTTCGAAGTTTACCTTATGAAATTTCAGAAGACGCTTTTTACAGAAGGAACAGTTTTATGGCTGGGCTAGATAGGGACATTCACAGAGAGGCAGACTGATTTCTTGTCATAAGTCTGCCAGAGTTTTTTTTCTTGCTTTTTGATTTGTCCCTTTGGTTTTGTGTCACTATTGCTTTAGTAGATCACTTCAGAGGAAAATTCCTAAGCCTGCAGAGCTGTCATTAATCAGGAGAGGTTTATTCTGTGGATAGCTACATCTGCATATACATCTGCATATTGTACGCCGCCCCCTTCCAACACATTTGGTTCCTGTTCCCCTCCAAAGAGCCCCTGTAAGTCGGCTGAAATGCAAAGATATCCACCTACTCCTAGATTTGTTCAGCCTGTCCCCTCAGATGATGCCCAAGGAAAAGGCCTGTAAATTATCTGAAGAAACTCCTCACAATTATATTTATTTTCTCTGAATAAGATAGAAGATGAGACAAAGGAAGAGGCAGTCTGCCTGGCCACCTTCCTCTGGCAATTGCTCTCAACAATGATTTTTAAACCTTGTGGTCATTTCTCCATGCATTTTCCACGTTTGTTCATACTAAATCATAATTACCTGAAATTGCCACAAGAGACACTCTAATACCACTAGAAAAATTATCATCTTACCCAGCCAGAGAAAAGGAGAGTACTGCAGCAGTAGTACAGAACAGTTTTTCTTTGCTTGCTTCTCTGATTTTGGGTAAAGATGGGGGAGCATTTTTAGGAATTGATTATTGATAGACTTTAAAGTTGGGTGAATTTCTCTCTCTCTCTCTCTCTTTAGTGGCCATTTTGTGTTTATCTACTTCAGGTAACAAACACCTGAGAGCATATCTTGTACTCATGTTCTGCTTTTTCTATTGCTTTGGAAAGCCAAACTGACCACTTACAGCCTGTGCAATCAAACTGGTGGCTGTTAAAAAGGGAACTGCACTATCTCTGTGCTACTTCTGGCATGCAACAAAATGCATCCAATCCCACAAAGAAACAAAGACATTTTTGCCAAAATATTTATCATTACAATGGGAATTGAGGTAATAACAAAAGTTATCAGTCATAGAAGGGTAAAAACCCATGGCTGGAAATGTGAGTTTGGTTTAAAGAAGGAAGTTGGCTAGTTACTAAGAATGAAGCATCTCAGTCCTGACTCCTCTTGCTTTATTTTTTTGTTCATGTGTATTTGGATTCCAGAAAGTGGGTTCTAATAAAAACCAAGTCAAGAAGACAGCACAAAGGGCAGGTCTGTAGCCATTCCAGTCGGAGCAAGGCCCCGTTTATCTGTCAGTTATGAAAAGGGACTGAAATCCTGAGTCTTTGTACGAAAATTAGTTTTCTCTGTCCAAGTGCTCTTGAATTGACACCCAGGCCCAAATTCACAAATGCCCACAGCCATGAGCAGAGTCCCTAAATTCATCGTACCTTAGGGTTACTTTGGCGGACGGGGGGTCTCCAGTGACACCAAATCAACACAAGGCACAGTACTGGCTGCACTGTACAGCTTGTATTTAGGACTCCTTGTTAGCTTGGTCGTTCAGATTTCTACATTGGTCTATTGGGTTCAACTGCAGCTCATATGATGTCGACCATTTTAACACTAGCTGGCGCTGAGAGGATGATGAGAATTCAAGCCCACGCACAGGGGTTTATAAGTATCTTTGCAGTCACAGACTGTACTGTGTAGACATCAAGTTTTTTCTATTACCACTTTTCTCACTAAGGTTCAACTAAAGCCAGCTTCTATTTATAGCCCTGCAAGCAAGAAGCACTATCCAGATATATCACTGGTAAATATGGGTGAAGATTTCACACAGTGGGGAGGTAAATTACAGGCAGCTATTTTTTTTTAAATCTTGCTAGGAGATCTGTGAGAAATTACATTTTCATTCTTGGATCTTTAGGTTACTGCAAAGAGACCTGAGAAAAGAGTGGAAAGAGGCATCTATAAATTACCTGGGTTTAGGGCAGAGTCCTTGCAGCCTGGAAGCAAGATGAAGACAAGGAAAGAAGGAATTCCAACCTTGTGGATGATTTGGAAGACAGATCAACTTGCTGACTTCATGTCAGCAGAAAATGATGCAAGACAAATGTCAAATCTCTTCTTTGCTGGTAAATTCCTCATTCATTATCACTGTCTTAGCCAGTGGGAACCTCTGACCAGGAAAGCACTTCGGTGATGATTATTTCTATCTATCTATCTATCTATCTATCTATCTATCTATCTATCTATACAGAAATGTACCTCTCCTCTGCTCCATACAGATGTTCTGAAACAACTTGTAGTGAAAGACAATGTGCCCAGAATATTCAGCTGATATTTATCCTCACTTCTACACCTCAAATGGAGTTAGATAATTGAGATGCAAGTGATATTATTCAAACATAGGTGGAATACAATGAAGGAATGAAGGTCATGAAATCTCATACTTTGGAGACTTCAGGTGTGCAACCTGTGTTGTCAGAAAGCAACTGTTTTCCTAATGTAAAGTCAGCCAAAGTGCTTATGACTATATTTTCCTGGATTTCTTGATAGGTTATCAAGTGCTGCCGAGTTTCCTTTTATTTGCCTTCATCTGGGTGCAAGACTCTCAGAGGCCCGAGGGAGCAGATGTGGTATTTGCAATTTTGTTCTGAACAATCTGGCTGTTTTGAAAATATTCACAGGAAAACACCAGCCACAACACCAGATGTGAATGTAGCAAAGCAGCATCTTGTGTTTACATTTTAATTTCTCCAGCTAGGAAGGCTGGGGTGCTTATGCACTGGGAACACATAATACAGGCTGCATGCTCTAATAATCTATTCCATCTATACGGTGCCATTCACCTCACAGTGCTCTGCAAGTCTTCTGGGTAGAGGACCCACCCACTCCAAAACTGTGGCCCCCACAGGTCTGCGATACAGCAGCTGTATATTAATTCTAAATAGTAATAACCTTAGTGTAGGAGTAAAGGGTAAATGAGAGCTGCACCTAACAGCAGCTGCTGAGAGGGCTTTAAGTTGGCAGGTCTCTAGGTGCTTGTGTGTGTGTGTGATTTTTACGGCTTTTGAACATCTGCAAGATTCGCTGCTGCAAACACCTCTAAATAATCAGGTCCCAGGAATCTAGATTCAAGGCACACAGAGTGGAAATCCCAGCTCATCTTTTGCTGTGGAAGTGGCATTTTTCTGTTCTGTATGTTTGAGGGAGCCAAGTAATACCAAAGCAAGAAACAAACCCATCTGGCATTGTGGCAGCCCATTTAACTTGCTGCAGGCAGTAGCCAGGTAAAGGATCTGACTCTGAAATTCGTGCCAGGTTTGAAGTGTGGCAGAGATGCTGCTCTCTATGACAGAAGGAAGGGATGACATTGCACAGAGCTTAAATCCCTGTATTTCCTAACAGTTGTTTCAGGATGGTGCTGTCTTCAGCATGCACAAATCTAGGAAGTAAAACCAGAAAACTCCAGTTGCTGTTAATGGGATGTGGTGAAGGCAGATGTATGTGCTAATGGACAAAGGAGCGAGGAAACAAGACTCTATGGCCTGCCAGGAGGTCTCAGCAAGTTGCTGTGCTTGTCCTATTATGTTTGTGCAATTAGATGGGAGGATTCAGCTTCGGGGACTTACAATCAGCGTGTTGCTAGTAAAGCCAACGGCAGTACAGCCAAAGATACAGAGGAGCTATTTATTCCTAAAATCTTCCAATAGCTGTAATAGAGGCCTGGCTATGACAGCTCCTGCTCTGAAACCCAAAGGGACCATCAGGCTGGGAGAGGAGTGCAGCCCTCAGCAGAGGAAAGACCTACGGGGAAGAATAGAGACATAACTGCAAAGGCAGGATCCCTGCAAAGCCAATCTCTGAAATGCTGAGCAGGCCACCAACATCCTCATTTGATCCCACTCTGCTCCCCCTCAGTCCTGCGACCAAATTTTTCCCTTTTAGTGAAGACATCTAATGACAAGGAGGAGTAAATTGAAAACCCTTCCTCCTGATTAAATCAATGAATTCTCACTGTGGCTGTTAGAATAAATGTTCAAGGAACCATAGAGCACTACGTCATTGAAAATAGGCTGAGTTTACATGGAATTGATTTGAGCCTGGTATTTTATGACTCCCATGTGAACCTGATGTGGCCAAATTGGCTCTCTCATAGGACACTTTATCAGGGAGTTATATCTTTTGTCTAATTAACGGGACTCAGAACTAAAAGACATGACTGTATAAAGCATTTAATGTGCAGGCTGCAGTGGCAAAGGAACACTTTACAATGTACTGCTACTCAAGTGAGAGGCAGCAGTGGTTTTAAGAAAACCTCTCAGGGAAAAAAGAAAAAAATGCTATCCTGTTTTTTCCGATATCATATCTATGTTTGGAAACTTCCTTCCTAAATCTTTAATGAAGGCAGAATGGGGTTTGAAAAACAGCTGGAGGACATTGATCTACACATTCCAATTTGTTTATGTATAAAACATGCATAAAGGATTAAATGCTGCTTAACAGTTTGTCTGCTTTCAGCTGCTTTCATGCCTCTGCTTTGCTATAGCACCAATCCATGTCAGAAGATACCCTGGGGGGCTTTTAAATAATAAATAGGTTCCTTCAGAGGATGTCTTTTTTTTAATCTAATATTAATTGGCACACAAAATGGTAATTATACTGACTCTAGAAATATGCTGTGCCACTCATTCTTCTCTGGTCAATGGCATTTGCCCTGTCTCACAGTAGCCGTAGGAGCATGGGAGACAGAGAGTGACATCAGACTAAATTAAGTGCTCATGCATTTATGTATCAGCATAAAGCGATGCAAATGCATTTATAAGGTATGAATGATTTATCAGGAAGTCATTTTGATGCCTTTCTGTTGCATGTGGCTAATATGGTGAACAAGTCAGTTCATTGATTCTAGTTCAGGATCCTGGTTTGTCTGTCATTATGAAGGGGCTGTTTCAAAAGCCTGAATTTTAAGTACTTTTCTTTTTCTTTTTTTTTTTAGCCCACAGAGGTTGGTTCACCTCTACCAGTCTGAATGATTTGTTAAGCAAGAAATATGACTGGCTCTGCTTACAAGCTAAATGCTGAAAATGGTCTCTCCAAAATAATACATTGCATTTCCTGCTCATCTAATCCTATTTTACACAGAGGCACACAAAATAGATTGGAGAGGCTGGTAATTTTAAAAGACAGGCAGCTGTCCATGCTACGAGAGGTCACAAGCACAAGCTGTGTAGAAAGAACCAAATAAGTCACCTGTCACTCAGCTCAGCAGTGGCAAAATTCTACTTCGTGACAGCCTAAAATCCAAAACTTCAGCTTTTCTGCAGATATGCCACTGATAACTGACAGCTCTGTAGCATAGCATGGGGATAAGTTTGTAGATAAGATCAAAACAGTTCTAGCGGAGATGTGAGCTTCAGTCTTGTGTTGGATATGCAAGATTTCTTATCTCCCAATGATATATCTGTCTCCAGCATTCTTGGTTCACAAAGTGAGCCATGCCAAGTTTCGCAATTGCATCCTATAACATAGAAAAGCACCATATGGTCACATTCTTTATTCTTATCCCAACTGTCATCATGACTCCAGGGTCTTTTAGGATCCAGTATCAGGCAGTGAGATCAGCAAAGTTAAAATGGAGCACTCTAATATCTCTAATAGGATATGTCCTGGCAGCACAGGTAGTCCAGGCCCTTATCATAACTCGCACCAGCACACTCAAGAGCATAAAGTGTCAAAAGCATAAAGAGTTAAAAATCCATTCATTTAGCATTCTATGTTACCTTTCTATTGAGGACAGACAAATGCTCTTTTAGTTTATACTGCTGCCAGAAAAAGTCACAGATACTTTAGGAGAAAGAAACCAGGTCTTCTGGGAGATATTCCCCCAGGTATAAATGTAAGAGTGGAAAATTGGTGAAAACCATGGACTGCAAGAAAGACTTGCTAATGAAATCCCCAGAAAATCCCAGCCCAGGCCAGACTTCACTTAACTCAAGGCTAAACTAACTCAACTGAGCAGATGTGCTGTCAAGCGTTCAAGTCACCCACACAACGGAAATAAATGCTTACCACTGATCAAGTGACTCTGGCTTACAGTACAAATCTTGCCTCTTCAACCCTTTTTTTTTATTTCCAGTTTAATATTATTCCTAGCCAGTTTAAGCCAAAATTGTCTTTGTTTTCATTAATTAGCAGAACAAATGCACATACATCCTGTCAAACCAGAAAGTAGATTTAAGGGATATGAAGGAAGAAAAAGGAAATCTAAAATTCCAAAGGTACCAGAATGTTGGGTCATTCTCTTGGTAAATATAAATTGGTGTACCGACTTCACTAGAATTACAGGGACATATGCCAGAAAGTTGTTAGTTCAATTTATACATCCTTTGAAAGCCTTATTGGGCCTTTCTTCTCCATCTACCAAATGCCACCTAACAAACTAAGCATTGAGAAGTGAAATTACTTATCCAATGTCAACAGAAAGTTTGTAGAGGAACTTGGAGCTCAGGTCTTCCCGCCTCCACAGTCCATCACCTAGTTACATAAAGGCTTTTCCTACCCAGAAAATAGCTCACAGTATTATGTCTGGGTCAGAAAAGCAGATGAGTATTTTGGTTTTCATTTTCTACAAAATGATTAATTGAAAATGAGTGATAGTTCCTTTCCCATGGCAAGGAGATGACAGGTGTCATTGCTTTCTCATGTATATGATGAGATAATAGCTGCCTTAATCTTAGTCAAGATGCATTCATAACTAAGCTACAAAGAGATATTTTGGTGACCAGGGTGCATGCTTCCTCACCCTTCCAGTCATCTGTACCCAGCTCTCAAGATACAAGCCCCATGGCCATCCCTGCCTGAGGATCTTTCAACCCTATAGTCTTCTAGCCTCCATCCATCCACATTTCTCACACCTCACCTGCACAGGGTCCGAATTCAGTGCTTCTGCACACAACCTAATACAGCTATTCCTTGACTCCAGCCCTCACTACTCTTGGGCATAGTTCCCACAAGTCTTTTTCTGTACCTGCCAACCTTCAGCAGATATTAGGTCACCTAGGCACATGTTTAGGAACTGAATCCATCCTATGAAAGAAATTCTTAAAGGAACTTAGGATTGTTTCGTCAATCTTATCTTTTGAGGAATATCAGGTGCTTACACAAAAATCATTGCAAATCTTGCCCTGAGGTCTGTCCCAGCCCAAGTTTTCTACTCTGGTAGGCTTTGGATCTTGTCCTAGGTTCATTTGAAAAAGAAAACAAAATCATTATCTTTTTTTTTTTCTTCTTTTCAATGTACTAAATATAGATGTATAAACAAAATCCTCAGCTAGATAAAGATAGCAGCACACAGATGGTGTAGAAAACAAAGCATTTAGCAAGCTGAGACAGGCTGTACCCATATATACTTTGTATTACTGCTTGTTGCCAGCTAATATATTTCCACAACAGTTAAAATCTCACTCAACCTTGTAAATTGTCTCACTTTATTAGTGAATAAATTTTACAAATAGGTCTCTGTGACTCTTCTGTGAAATCTGAGTGGTTTTTTGTCCTAAAATATTTACATTTTATTTTGTGGGCAACTGGTTTCCTGCTTTCAAAACCTTCACTGGATGCCTCCCCTTCCTGATGCATGCATTCATCCAGTATGCACACTTGTTAGAACCAAGAATGTGGGGACCAGGGTTGCTGAGGTAGCAGATGTTTTCCAGTCTGAATCTCTTCTGCCAGACAAGTGTCGTTATCCAGAGTACATCTGGGATTAGATGAGGGAGAAAGCATTCCTTCTAGGCTTTCCAGAACTGCTGAGCTAAATTCTCCTATTCACCAACTAAACCAGCTATGCTTTCCTTTGTGCAAGGCAGACAAAAATGGTGTTCAGAGAAAGGTCTAGTTCTCTAAGTCTGTATTAAAAAAAAAAAGAAATTGACATTTTAATATAATTTTTAATTAAAAAATTATATTCACATTGTGAATGTTTAATATTTTAACTTTCCAGATTTTAATTAATGGAAGTTAGAAGCAGAACCCTCAAGATCTTTATAATGAAAAATAAATACATATCAGATCTTTTTTTAATATACATATTACAGATTTTGCTAGTTCCTGCTTATTCCCTTCCCAGCCCATTGTCTACAGTAAATTCAGTAAAAGAGGAAGGAAAAAAAGTGGGAAAGGGGTGAGGAGAACGGAAAGCCAAAAAGGGAAAAATTGGAAAACTGGAAATATATTGTGTATTTGATATACAAAAATATTAACATTTCTTTTAAAAAAGTTACAGAAAAAACTGAGAACATGTGAAACATCAATACTTTTTTTAACAAGTCTTTTTTCCTCAGAAAGCTCCAGGAGCTTAGAAAAAGCTGGTAGGATGCCATTATTTTAAAAATGTAAATGAGATTACTCGCACAATTATAGGTCTGTCAGGTTCATATTGATCCTGGGCAAAATACCAGAACAGTGGTATAAGACTCAATAAAGACTTAACAAAAGTTGAAAAAATTAATGCCAATGAACAGTTTTATGAAAAATAGATGTGATAACCCTTTATGACATTGAGTTCCATTAATAAATGTAGCAGATTTGGGTAAGGCATTTCACTTGGTAGTATGCAACCACTTATTTAAGAACGATGTACAGTCAACACAGTATGTGTTCAGTGGATATACAATGTGCTGATTTGTATTTCTGAATGATTATTAGTATTTATCATTAAAGGGTGTAAAATAACAAAAGATTGGGAACCCTGGGTCAGCCAGAAGTCCATATAGCCCAACGTCTTTTCCCAACAGTGGTCAGGAACAACCAGCCCCATTTCTCCTGGGTCTGCATGACTCTGCAGGACTCATTTCTGGATCAGCACTAATGACATTTCTTAAGCAACGACTTGAGAGAAAACATAAATCTATCACTGACACAGTGCAGATAATGCAAAGATTGGGGGATTGGTGAATTATTCAGTGGATACATTTTTAATACATGGAGTTTAGAAAAGGAATACAACAAAATCTGTGTTTCAGTATGGTCAGATCCAAAATCGCACACCTACGAACAAAGGTGTTCCTGTGCATGGGATTGCAAGCTCTGGCTCAGAAAAATAGCTTCTGGGACTGGCTTTGAGTTTTTGGTGGCAATGAAATGAACATGAAGTGGCAATGAAATGCCATGGCCAAAAGTATAGCAAGACCTGAAGCTAAAGCCAAAATATGAGTTGACAAAGAGTAGGATATCCATACAATGCTTTAACTGGAATCCTATGAAAAATTTGGAGTTGAAATTCAAGGAGGATATTGAAAAATTGAAGAATGAGTTCACTGGAAGATGAGCCTTATGGTGAAAGATGCAAAGAACTCAGTGATATATTTAAGAATTGATTGAGGGGATTTTTAATGGATTTGCCATCACTGTTAATCCTAAAGTCCAGATTGGATTTTTTTTTCCCAAAAAGTTATATTCTCCTGCAGATAGTAATTAAATCTGGGTGCCTCGCCAATGCTAAGGCAAGATAAACTCAGTACATCAGTGAGTATATTTTATGAAATGGATATAGGCATTTAGAAACCAAGTCTACACTTTTAAAATTCTGCTACATTTCTTCACTCTGTTCTGATAATTAGCTGATACCCTGCAGCAGAAAGGAAAGGAGTGAAAAAGAAAAGTAATGGAGGTGATGTAAGATGGGAAGTGGGCCAGAGGAGAAGAGAAGGGGAAGAAACTTAACTTTTTTTTCCCAAATATTACCTAACTGTACAATTGTACACTCTTTTTTTTCCACATGTACATAATAAAAGCTGTTTGCCTTCTCCCCATTCTTACACAGACTTAACTTTCCCAAACACATGCATTCACTGCCTTCTTCAGGACAAAAGTACTGCTCATTAATCTCTAGCTTTTTGGAGGTTATCGCTTTATCTTTTTCTTGCTTATCTTCATTCTGGAACTCAATTATAATGACCACATTGGCATTCCATGAATCACACAGGCAGAACACAAATCAATGTAACTGGTACACTTAGTTATAGTGGATGTTACAGAGAATAGAGCTAGTGAAAATCCATGAACAATTTCCAAAAAGGAGGTGGGGAGAAGAGAGAGAGTCACATTTTCCTTCTAGAGACCCCTTTCCCAGCATGGGCAATTGCTGTAATAACCTTTTCTCAGGCTTGAGATTAAACTACAGTCCTTTACAGTGCCTTGCCTAGGGATGGCGTTTGATGCAAAATAGTTAAATAATGATGATGATGATGGTAATGATAATAATAATAATAATATAATAATATGTACTAATAATGCTTAATTAATTATTGGATGGGATTGACTGCAGATGAGGTAGGAGAATTCAAGTCGCGAATAAAAAATTTTCTTGAAGCGCTGCTCAAGAGTGAGTACACATTGGTGCGATGCAGATGATTTAACTTAAAGAAGCATTTTAGGACCGATTACTACTGGATGAGAGATGAACTCAAAGAGCTACTTAACATTAAGATCAGACTTTGCCCCTTCACTGGAATGGGTCTGAACAACCTCAGTGAAGTTGATGATATAATCCTCCAGCATAAGAACATGTTTTATGATTTTGCTGAGTGAGTTGCTGACAGTATTAACGGAACAGAAGTATGGTTTTCAAAAGGAAAGCTGAGTTGATAAAATAGATAAATTATTTTCCTTCTTATTCTCTCACCTGCTGGAACAGTGGGAGGATTTTTGAAGCAAAATTGTCATTTTTACTTTTACTCGTAAAAAGTGAATTTCAAATCTTTTTATTTGGGTGATAAAAAAAAAAATAAAATCCTTCTACGCACTCAGAAACCCAGCCTAACTTTTCCAAGAATCAGTCACTTTTATTACATTCCTCAAGTCTCCTTTAAAATAATTGATTGGACAATAAACATAAAAAGCACATTAATTATAATGTGAGAAAAATTTTACTTCAACCTCCAACTTGACACATTTTTCTTCCACAAAAGCTGCTAAATTGATATGAAACAATTTGATACTGCTTGTAATAAATTTCTAAACCTAAGCTGTGTCGATATAAAATGACAAATTTAACTGCATTTATATTAAAGCAATTTTCTGCCCATCAGAGAGATGAGAAAATTAATATGTAAACCATTAACTTATAGTCAGAAGCACTGTGCACTGCAACTGGAATAAGGATTTTTTGGATGTTATCACTTACATTTTATTGCTTTCTCAAAAGGAAAATGCTTACCAAAAATTACAATCACTGCATTTAAAGGAGGCTCATTAGAAGAATATATACTTTGAGGGAAATCATCCATGAATTATGGGGCAGTCATGTAGTCATGTTTACAAAACCTTAATCTTTTTTTTTTTTTTATTTGTTTCACTAGCCTGCAAACAGCTCAGTGCATTTCCAGTGCAGCAGTCAGCAAACACTGGTACACAGTGTAGTGCTAATGCTCTGTCATGACCCTTGCTGTTGACCAAAATAAAGCTGACTTGGAGAAAGTAAACATATTATTTTAGAAGTCTGATGTGTTCATCTTTTCTGCATAAAAAGCAGGCTTGTTCCTTCTCTGTGCCAGACTTCACTCAGCCTTCCTCCCTTCTCCATGCCATGGCATTCTCCTTGGCCTTAGCTTTCTCTTGTGTCTCATGCATACTGCACCACCTTCCTTAAGAGCTTGATGTGACTCCTGAGGAATTAAAAGCCCCTTGTCCTGTGCATCTGCCAGCCTAACTTAGGTCTCAGGGCTGTAGCTATAGATCATTATGGCTCTCTCACCCTGTTTCACTCATAAAGAAAGATTCAACCTTTCCTGGCCTTGCTCACTATGCACCTGCCCTCCTTCTTCCAGTTTTTGTTGCCATTTCAGCGTGGTGGCAGTGAAGCAGGCACCCATCTGAGAGGTAGGCAGCGTACTCCGTCCTTCCCAGGAAACAATTTTAAACTGGTCCCATGTGTATTAAAGCTGCCCCTAGGTTTACTGGAACCTAATCTAATCAGAAGTCTAGAGCCAGAATGACATCCCTGAACTCTGGTTATCTTCTCTGTGAAGATAATGTCTCATCCTCATGTCTTCGCACCCTGCTGTCCCACTCTGTCAGTGGTGACTTGTTTCTCTCCCTTGTGGAAAATCCATCTCACTCTGCTGAATTGCTGTCTTATCTGTCCAAACCAGAAGGAAAATAATGTTTTAAAATATTTGGGACCACAGTCACTGCTCTGCTACAAAGTATGCTTGTAGCTAGTCAGCATTAATCTGTCTTCATTTTCAAGTGTCTTCCCTTCTCCACCTCTGCTTTGTCTATTCCAGATACTACTCCTTGCCATTTAACTACAAACCCTCTAAGACAGAACTGGTCACCAACTACAGAATAGTTGGCATCCTACAATACTAAGTATGTCACTGAATATCTTCAAAGTTATAGGAACAAGTTGCCACGTTTCCTTCTCAGGTCCACCCAGGAGGATGTTGCTTCTTTGTGGAGAAAGTTATTTTCCCTCAGTATAGCACCCAGATGTTCTGCACAGCAGGTGAATTGAGTAGGAAGGGACCTTTAAAGATCAGCTAGTCCAACAGCTCTGCAATGGGCAGGGACATCTTTCACTAGATCAGGTTGCTTAAAGTCCCATTCAACCTGACTTTGAACAACACCAGGGATGGGGCATCCACAACTTCTCAGGGCAACCTGTTCCAGTGTCTCAACACCCTCATCATAAAAAATTTCTTCCTTATATCCAATCTAAATCTACCCTCTTTCAGTTTAAAACAATTTCTCTTTGCCCTGTCCCTGCAGACACTGGTAAAAAGTCTTTCTCCATCTTTCTTATAAACCCCCTTTATATATTGAAAGGCTGCAATAAGCTCTGCAAGGAGTAGAGGTCCTCATCAATTCCAGCCAATCTCTCTGCAACTGATGGCCACAGAGTATAGACAGGAAGAAAATATAATCCTCTCCTCTCATCCCCCATGGGTGAGATTTGAGATCAATCTGTACAGGTAAGACTTTTCACATGAAACAACAAAATTAGGCTTGAAAAAGGTGGATAGGTGGAAATCTAGGCACCATCATGGAATAACACCTCATTGGCTTTTAAGTAATTTCTTGTCTCACATCTGGGCATGTTTGCCTTTCTGGTAATAATACATAACTTCTATCTCAGTCTGGGAAATCAGACTAAGGAACAGTATTGTAAAGTAAGGAAAAGTTCTTTACTAATCCTTAGTCTGATACCATTTGGATAGTGCTTTCTTAGCTAGTAAAATATGCAAAATATACTACTTATTTTAACAACAAGCTTTAGTTCTAAAACATACAGCCATAGGCTGTCTCACCTTGTTTGCAACCTAATTAATTGTTGTGGTTTAACCCCAGCCAGCAACTGAGCACCACCCAACCACTTGCTCACTCCACCCACAACGGGATGGGGGCGAGAATCAGAAGGGTAAACGTGAGAAAACTCGTGGGTTGAGGTAAAGACAGTTTAATAGGCAAAGCAAAAGCCGTGCATGCAAGCAAAGGAAAGCAACTCCCAACTCCTCCTCGCTGGTGGGGTGGGGTGAGAAGCAGAAAAGTCCTTGACTCTGTGTAAGCCCTGCTCAGCAGTAATGAAACCATCCCTGTGTTATCAATACCACGTTTAGCACAAATCCAAACCACAGCCCCATACTAGCTACTGTGAAGAAAATTAACTCTATCCCGGCCAAAACCAGCACATTAATGAACTCCAGGTTTTCCATTTACAGATTATAAAGCCACGGCACTGTCCAAGTCTGTGCATTCTTTATTGAAGCATTTAATGGAAAAAAAAAAAAAACCAACATGATATATTTTGATCTGTCACAAAGGCCACTTTGACCCACTCACTTTCTCATTTAAATACCCCATGACACAAAGGTAAATTAACAAACCCAGAAATACTTGTGGCAGATATTTTTTACACTGATCAGTTCGGGCACTGACCTACCTTGGGGTGAGGGCAATGGGAATTCCAGCAGGATTAAGTGAAGCTTTTTTTTTCTTTTCTGGAAGGACTGGGCAGAATGATATGAATAGAGAATGATTTATACGTGTGTATTGTCCTGTTCCTCAAGACTTTGAAATACTGCAGCTGTGTTCAAATCTAAGTTCTCTTTTGTTGTAACACATGGGCACTGAAAAGTACAAACCAGAAAGGTCTTTTTTTTCATTTTTCCCTGGTTATTGGGGGTACATAGACTTAGACTAGCCCTCAGAAAGATGGAAATCTCCTGGGATTTACATGTCTTTCCTGTCCTTGGGACATTTTCTTGGATCCATTGTTTTCAGGTACACAATATTATCCGTGTCTTTGAGGTTCTCTTGAGGCTATTTCAACAAGTAAAGCAATGGGCTTTTCTCTTCTATCTCTTCTATTGCTGCACCTGAGTTGTGTAAAAGGTTGTATTCTCCTTGACTAAATTGAATACACAATCACAGAAGTGCAAAATGAGAAAACACTAACAGAAGTAAACTCCTATCAGTCAAATGACATTGCTTTGAATTGGATTACAACCTGCTGATCTGATGACCCTGGCTCTCTTCCATCGATTGCCAACTTCAGCCATCCTGGACTTTCCCATCAGATTTCACTGTTAACACAGCACTCCTCTGCAAGTCACAAATTTTTGGTAATTTCTATATATTTTTTTTTAGTTCAAGGATGTTTTCAACTGAAAAATATTCACAGCATTTGTTGCAAATGCACTAATTAAAATCATATATCACAAATTACTTTAGTTCTTCATAGAGAAGGCCTGTGTTGTGTCCCAAACATGTTTTGTCAATGCTGGGGTCCTGTCCACAAATGCAGAAATATCCTCTTTTATCTGCTGGGAAGTCTTAACTCCTAGAGCCACTGCTGTCACGGCCTTATCAATGTTACCTCAATATAAGACTTGGTAGTAGTGGCAGAGAGTGACAAATTACAGTAGCTGGTGGAATAAATCCTCACTGTGGGCCAAACACAAAAAACCCCCGCTAATATCACCCCTTTTTACACCAGTTGGATGTGGGATGCCTGAATGGGAGAGAGAAGAAATCATCAGTCCCTTAGCAGACTCCTATCAACAGTGTGTCCATTACTCCCTATGAACTTAATCAGGTCCTGTGGCAATACTTTACCTACCTGTAAACATGATCCCCACAAGAGGCCATTCAGCGTGTGCGGTAGCTGCAAACTATCCCACTATTTACACTGAATTGCAGAACCGCAAAGCGGAGCAGAGGAGCTTGACACAGGAGATAGATGAGTTCTATGAATATGATTTCTCCCCCCCACAAATGAAGGCAGCAAATTCAGCTGCAATATGTGGCATCAGGATATTTATTGCTTGCAGGTGTTCATGAAAATATATAAGAATCCCATGAGGTTCACAGATTTTAGAAGGAATTATTGTGCACCTGGAAATTTGTCCTGCGAAGTGTGGTATTTGTTTCCCTTTGTTATTTGCTGTCCGTTCTTTTCTAGTCACCATGCATTATTCATGGCTGTACTTGTAGGAGAGCCAAATTCTACAGATACTCTTCATCAACAAGAGGGAACAATTCAGATAGAAAATCCTCCTTGGGAAAGGATGACTTGTTTGTTTAAGAGATCCAGTACAGAGTGAGTTTACTTGCTTTTCTTTTAAAGCTAGATTTCTGTAACCTACCTCCAGGAAAAAAAAAAAAAAAAAAAAAAAAAAAAAGAAAAGAAGGAAAGCAAAGCCAGTAGCTTTAATATCTTTGCCATGTGGAACATAAAGCTGCCTTTGTGCTAGGTCTATTGCACTAAGCCAACCCCTTCATAAAGACTTCAGGAAGCTGTGTACAATCCCCTTTCCTTGGAAGTTTGAGAAAAACACAAACTCTTTTATGCAAAGTGCATGTTTTCCTCTCTTTGCTGAAGAAGTAGGAACAGGGGAAAACATGCCCAGGTGAGCCCTTCCTCACACATCGATGATCCCAACAATTCACAAACACCGTGCAGGCCAGTTCTGTTAGCATAACACACCGTGGGGTAGGTTACGGGGCTTCTTATAATACACTTAAATGCCAAGAGCTATGGCAAAAACGTGACAGAATATACAGATGGTCCCCCTGATATGACTTTTAGTCAGATGAAAGGATTTGCAACAGATCCTCGGGAGTATGCAAGAAGTGCAACCATTAGTGTACTCAGAGGGATGCCTATCACATGCCTGCATTTTGGCTGAGGGATAAACATGGTATTTGGACAATTAATTCTGCATGCATCAACTTGCTTCAGCCTCTAGGAAAAGAGGCGACAATCCTCCTGTAGTTGCTTGGCCAGCCAGAATGGAAGCAATTTTGCAAACATTTAAAAATCACATATCCTTTCCTAAAAGCAGGACAAATGAAAATTATCTGCAAACACGAGGAAAAAAATCCTTATCTTACACACAGCTGAGCTGGTTGATATCATCAAAATACTGAGATTGACACAATTTCTGTCAAGTTGCGTTTTCAGAGAAAAAAGATTAAACCTCAAAATATCAATAAAATATTTCATTTTTTTCCTTTTCGTTTTTCAATACTGTCCTACACTGAAATGTCAGCTTTTGAAATGTAATAAAAAATTGAAAATTTTATGTGAAATAATGTGCATTTTCTTAGTGTTTTTGTAAAATGTATTGCTGCTCTCTTCAATCATATCTGATAGTTTATTGTTAATAAATCAGTCAACTGTCTAGAGTCATGGCTAAAATTGGACTATAGAAGACCGAGAAAATTCTGTATTTCTAACAAACCATTTCCTTTTTAGCATAATAGTAAAATGATTATCATTACAAAACAGAGCTCTTTCACCCTCTTACAGCACAAGAGGAATAAGACAGCTTGGCATAATGGAGGCAAATTATTAACGATGGAATATAAAGGTCTTTTTGCATGCTAGCCTGTCCCAGTGAACAGCGGGGAGTCAAACGCAAAACCAAATAGCATTGCATCAGGGAAGCCAAAATCCTCTGTTTATCTTCTGTGTTTTCATTCAATTTTGTATGCCATACCATTTTCTTTGAAATGCTGTGTTGTTAACAGTTCAAGCTCGATCTGAATAAATCTCAGATCCACAAAGGAGATGGTCAGAAACCCTGTCAACTTGTCTACAACAATTCTGCATGGCTCAGCCTGCCCTTCTATTTCTTTTCCCATCGTTTTATCCCAGGTGTAAAATCTCTTTCGATTTCCCTTTTGGATTAGAGAGGCTGAGTCTGCAACAGTCTCACCCATCTTCTCCTGGACGAAGGAGAATTTTTCTATTCACGAATTCAACTCCCATTTTCACACACCAGTTTCTCAACTGGTATCTCTTCTACAGTTTTGTAACTCACAAGAAAAATAATTGCTCCATGACAACATTTCTGTCACTAGCACAGCTAAATGTGTTGGAGGCCTGTTCACAATTTATTTTTCAGTCTGTTTGGGAGGGAAAGTTAAGACTGCCCCTATCTGACAGCACGTGGCAAAGTGTCAACTTTAATTTTAAATGCTTTACACCTCTAGCAGCTGCCTTAGCAGTTCTCAGAAAATAATTATCTAGTGGATGTTTCTTTCTAAAATTTATGTTAAAAAAGATCCTTTAATACCAGCCCCCAAATTTTCCTCTTGGAATTCCTGCTCCCTGCTAAATGACCATCAGGCACTATTAAAAATCTCTGCTTCTCTCTGCTGTTATTCTTAGTATTTAGACAGGGTGATAACAGTCTCTCTAGATAGCTTTGCTCTCCTGCCTGGAGAAACAGGGCCAGGCCTCCATACTCTGAAACAAATAATGTTTGGACTGAGGCAGGCTTGAAACACTCTAGAGGAATTAGATTAATTAGAAAATCAACAGCCTTTGAAAAGCTTGCAGTAGAAACCTTTGCCTCCACCCCCATCCCAGGACAAAACCCACAGTACACCTAGAACTGTGCCGCATTTGAATGCATAAGTATTAGTAGCAACAGAATATTTCTTTAGCATGCAAATTGAAATTAGGATGGTAATGTGGTAGGTGTAAATATATATGCAACAGAAACAGATTGTGCTTAAGATTTTCTGATTTAAAAAGACAAGGTAAAGGGTGAAAAACAAACCAGAACTCAGAACCACAGAGACTCATTCAGAACACAGGTCAGGAACAGAGCTAGAAACAGCTTCAGATGTTTTGGCTCCCAGTCCAGTTATTCTGCTGAATCCTTATTTCTTCTTTAATCTTTTAGACAGATAATAATAATAATAGTAGTTTTCTTACTCATTGGGGAAAAAAAACCCCTTCAGCCTGACATAATTTTTCATTCCATTTGCTTACATGACTGGCCTGATATTTGCATGGCTAAAAACCTCTCCCTCATAAACACTTTTTATTTCACATGCCCAACTAAGAATTATTTTGTGATAAAATTGTCTAAACTTCCTCATCATTAACTTCTTTAAATTATACTGTCTGAAGATGTTTATGGATTAGCTAAGTAATCTACTGTGGAGCACAAACTGCAAACCAAAGTGAAATTGAGTTCCCAACTGACCGAGAAGGTAATTAATGATTTAACTGCACAACCTTTAGCAGATCTATAATGCAACTTAAAAGCTAATTGAGAACTGTACAGCCAAAGGAAAGAGGAAAGCATAGAGCAGCCACAATATTCCTTTGAGTAGTATTTGGTCAGCCTGCTGTCAGAGAGAGTGGAAAAATAGCTATGCCTACCTCATATAAAAATAAAGACACCATACAAAAATATGTGCTAGCTTTGGGGAAATGGCATTTTATGATCACCTCATTAAGAGGGCAAGTTTCTAGCAGAACACTGATTTCCACAACTTCCCCTTCTCCTTGGCCAGTAGCATTAACATGCTCCATTTCTCTCCCCCCTCACAACACATCAAAACCCAAACCAGCTACCCAGAAGAGCCAGGAAATGCTTTCCACTGCCATTTTATAGCTGTGTTATCTTAATTAGTCCCAGGTGACTGAGGAAGCCCAGAAATAAGGCAATAGATTGGGTTGCGCTTTTACCTGGAGGAACGTTTCCAGATTTGTGGTAGCTGCTACAGAATCTTTAAGGACCAACAGCTCTTTTGCCACCTTATGTCCGAGCAAGTGTTAATCTTTTCACAGTGCATGTGAGTATTTAGCATCCTCCTACAGCCAAGGAAGTGAATAATGATTTAAGCTGTACAAGGATTTGCTCCACTCCGGCAAGGTGCAATCTCGAAGGAAGGCCGTAGATCAGATTTATCAGAGAAAGTGCAGGCCTAAATCTCACTGTCATAGCCCCCAAGCCCTAGAGCATATATAGATAGCATCCATGGATCCCGAATTTTTAGAGTAATAGTTATTAGTAAAGGTGCCAAGGCCAAACTGTGTAAAACTTTGGCAGTACTGCAGCCCTGTGCATTTTTCAGTGTGAGGCACCCCTTTCAGCATCAAGTCAGGCTAACACATATTTTCCACAACGATTTAGTAGTTTGGACACCACTACACAAGATATTTCGGAAGGACATGTCAATGTCCCCTTCTGTCATGCAGTTATGTAGTTAAAGGGTCACCCAGATGTGATAGAGTTCTGTGGATGT
>NW_009260595.1:1344727-1346521 GCF_000687185.1 Egretta garzetta | reverse complement strand
GCCCCCAGCCATAACTTGTACCTCACAAGTTGTCTAAGACTTAATCTGGGAAAGTGAGAATACATATGTACTAACATTTCCTCCTGTAGAAAAAGGATTTCGGCTCTCATCAATACACTCTGGGTAGCTCTGCTACCCAACCTTCCAGGAGAGACTGCTCCTGCAGATTTATAGACAACGTTGATTAGGGCTCTGTGTACTATTAAGCAACCAAGCCTCTAAGGGTGCAGCCCCTCAGAAATTGTGGATTTACCTGCATTTTTTTTACTGTTAGCAGTAAGTTGCTTGCTTTACTGAAGACTTAGCCTGGTTTGAAAATCCCATTATAAACTCCTATGAAAGAGTTACGTGTCTCAGCAGAGAGACAGGAGCAACAGAAAGGTAAGATCCAAGGCCAGATCTTCAGTAAAGATGCTGTTACCAGTTTGTTAGTGTGAAATACAAAAGAAACCATCATGTCTTTTAGATATGACAAATACGTAGCTTTCCTTAAATCTCTCTTAATTTGAAGTAAAAATCTTGGTTTAAGTTCTTCCAAATGACAGTCCAGTAGAATGAAAAGAGTGTGAAGGAGATTAGCTGCTATAGAGAATGAGGAGGCTTTTGTAACCACAAGGTTGGTGAGAACTGGAACTGACTCTGCACCTTAAGTATTTGTTTTACCCCTTAATCTCCTTTAAGGTCCCCCAACATACTCTAAATATTTCACTAAACAAATGGCACAGGTTCTGTATCTGATCTGATCTGCATTTGATCATAGATCATACACATACAAGTGCTGCCCATATATAGCTATACACAGTGTCCAGTATATACTTGCTTACTGGCTTCTTCCTCTTGAAACAGACAAGGGACTGAACTGGCTTTCTGCAATTAGGGGCAGTATTTAAATATTTGTCCTCCAGCCAGGTGACAACTTCTGTGAACTTGTAGGAGAGAGAACTGCTTGCCTGACTTATTTGGTTGAAATTCATCAATAAGTTCAAAAGATATTGGGAGTTATGATTCATTACAAAAAACCCCAAACCACAACAAACCCATGTGAATAGAGAACACAGCCTTTGAATATCTAAGCTAAAACACTGACTGAAACCCACGCTGGATCGAAATCTTGGCCTTGCTGAAGTCAAAGGTCCTAGCAGTGTTTCACCTTACGTGTTCTATGAGCCAGCCTATGGAATTGTATATCAAAAATAGAGCTGATTGGTTTGGTAATAAAATAAAAAGAAGATACTAGTAAACCCAACAGTGCTCTTCCCCTCCGTGATGAGCATATTCTCTGCAGTCCCTGCCTCTGAAAGGTTCGCTCTTTCCTAAAGGCAGGAGCAATGAAACCTCAGCATTCAGCTTCCCACCTTTCTGTTTCACCTAAAACTGCTTTATTTGGAGGAAAGGGATCCTACATTGCCTAAAATCAGCACTTAGTTGTGTAACTGAGCCCCACAGTTATAAGATAACTACCACAGGTCTTTGATTAGACCCTGAAGTTTTCGAGCACTCTCTTTTTTGTTATATGTTTAATGTTTTCATCAATGACTTAGACAGCGAGATCGAGTGCACCCTCAGCAAGTTTGCGGATGACACCAAGCTGAGTGGTGTGGTTGACACAGCAGAAGGACGGGATGTCATCCAGAGAGACCTGGACAGGCTGGAGAGGTGGGCCTGTGTGAACCTCATGAGGTTCAACAAGGCCAAGTGCAAGGTCCTGCACCTGGGTCGGGGTAACCCTCAGTATCAGTACAGGCTGGGGGAAGAAAGGATCAAGAGCAGCCCTGCCGAGAGGGACTTGGGGGT
>NW_009260595.1:1339454-1344678 GCF_000687185.1 Egretta garzetta | reverse complement strand
TCCAGCTCTGGAGCCCTCAGCACAAGAAGGACATGGAAGTGTTGGAGCGGGTCCAGAGGAGGGCCACAAAAATGATCCGAGGCCTGGAGCACTTCTCCTATGAGGACAGGCTGAGGGAGTTGGGCTTGTTCAGCCTGGAGAAGAGAAGGCTGCGGGGAGACCTGATTGCGGCCTTTCAATACCTAAAGGGGGCCTATAGGAAAGATGGGGAAAATCTTTTTAGTAGGGCCAGCAGTGACAAGACAAGGGGTAATGGTTTTAAACTAAAACAGGGTAGGTTTAGATTAGACATAAGGAAGAAATTCTTTACAATGAGGGTGGTGAAACACTGGAACAGGTTGCCCAGAGAGGTAGTGGAGGCCCCATCCGTGGAAGCATTCAAGGCCAGGTTGGACGGGGCTCTGAGCAACCTGATCTAGTTAGCGGTGTCCCTGCTCCTGCAGGGGGGTTGGACTAGATGACCTCTAGGGGTCTCTTCGAACCCAAAACATTCTATGATTCTATGATTCTATGTCAATACAGTGCCTTACATAATGAAGCCAAAGGCTTTCCATGCTCTAATGCTGTGCATAAATAAAGAAATAACTATTATTAATAAAATGTCCCAAGCAGAAAAATCCAAAGAATCAGAGCAATAGTGGTTTTCATTTTTCCTTGTTTCAATCCATTTTGCAAGCCAGAATTACATAGCTGAACAGAATGCAGAGAATGCCTGTGAACAGACAGATTGGCTAAAGGTACAGGTTGTTAATCCTCTAGAAATGGCCTGTTATCACAGTTAAATCCCTCTCTTCAGAAAAGAAGAAAAAGAATGAGAGAGCAACTCTTGTGCTTATGTTTGTGTTAATTTATTGCTGTTTAAGTGTCATCTTGCAATACAAGTACTGCTTTCTACCCAGGACATTCGCAGGAGATAAAGAAGGCTCTGCACCTCTCCCTGGTCCTTTATGATCTCTCTGTGTTCTGACCAGAGCTGCTGAACTGTAACAGGTTTTTAAATAAATCAGTTTTAATTTTAAAGCAGCTTGTTCAAAGCTTAGAAATGCTGTTGCTGCTGCCTAGGTGGAAGGAGAGCTAAAGAAGATACAATCTAGTCAGAAATATTCCCTTTTGTACTTTCCCTGTTGGCAGTGTGATTTTTAGATAAAAGAAGAAATCTTGCTTGTTCTGTTTGGAGCAAGGCCATAGAAGAGAAGAAGGAATGTTCTGCAGATCCCTGTCAAGAGAATAAGAAATAGTTTCATCATCTGCAGGCTTCTGAGTCCCTCTAAACAACAGTGAGGTGAGGGTTTGCAGTAGCAATATACTATAAAGGCATGATATAGGTATCTTAGAGCTATTAGCACATGTAGATCAATGTAACAATATCTGTAGAAAATACCAGAAGAACCTATATAGGATAGTAGTTATGAGAAAGCTATGGATGTGTCAGAATGTTCATTAACGGTATGTTAAAATGTGTATTCTGAATTTAAGATTTCACTAAGTACTTACAAGCCTCTCCTTAATGTGAGGTGCGGAGGGATAGCATGCATAAACAGCAGCTGTACAGTGACTATGTCTAATACACAGAATTGGGGTGATGTTCACAGTGAGTTGGGATCTCGATGTATGAGATATTCAACCTCACTGGACGTCTTACACATACTTCAGCAACTGAAATTGTCTTCCACATCCTGACAAGTCCTGGCTGGTATTTATAATCTTTCATGCACCCAAATATCAACACAGTGTTGTTGTAGTTACTCTAGGAAAGCTGTGTGTAGCACTTGGTGGTGCTGGGTCACAAAATGTTATTAAACAATCAGAAGCAAAACACTGGCAAAAGAAAATAAACTTTCTCATGTGCTGCTAATGCCTCAGCTCAGAGGAAAACCAGTTAAAATGTCCATTTCAATTAAATCAGGTATGTATATAACTGCTTTGCTAAAGAGGAATAAATACAGGCACGTGCCTTGGCACTTTGCTGAATCCAGGCCTGATATAGCATTCCTCCTTTTAAGCAGGCATTGGGAACAATATGTTCTTATGATATTAATATAACCCATCTGGCAGTTGCATAAAGGCTGGCAAATTAACTCATCGGTTTTCATCCTACATTACAAGAAAAAAAGTGAAAAAGAAACCCACCCCCAGTATTACTGGGATGCTGCAAAGCTGTGGAGAAAAAACTTGACAGTTTCAAAGCAACTCTTGTCATGCTCTGAGTACAGACCCGCACTCCTAATTAAATGTACAAATAACCCCAGAATGTCAAAAAGTCAGGACAAACAAAATCCGTGCAGGCATCAGTGGTGACAGTCACAACCGTTCTCTTCCTGTGCCTGGCTGTACTCTTGGAAACTAGAGCAGAGATTCCTCTCGGCCCTAACAGTGACCTGCAGTTTAAATTGTCCAAGGAGTCAGGCATTCCCACAACTGCAATAGCCACAGCAAATCCTACCTTCTTCCCAGGCAGATTTTTCTAGATCCCGCTATGAAAGCCTTACTCAGGCCTCTGTAAGGGCACTGTTGGTAGAGCTGTGCTGATAAATGGGGATAGGTAAAAAGCAAGCTCTACTTTTGTAATCTAAAAAAATTAGTAAAAAAAAGTGTCAGAAGGGTCTGTTCAAATACAGGTACAGAACAGCTATATCACTCAGGGCTAATTCGGTCAGGTGCAGCGCTGCACTGCTATGCTGGGTTTAGATCCAAACAGGTAATTCCACATGAACTGACTTAGATGCACTGTTACGATAAGTCTCTCTAAATCATGCTCCACTTTGACCTTGGGAAGGAAAGCCAGTTTTTTTCCTTCTGATGTCAGGCTTTCTTGGGGCAAGCAATCCTATTCATCTCCATTGCTGTGCCCCAGGGACAGAGAATGACTCTGTTGTGCTTGCGGTTGTAAACAAATTTCAAATGGTACCCAGATTTTGTTCTGCTTCAATAAACATGAAATGGCTGAAGCAATGTTTTGAAATTTGATTCTCCAAAACTGAGTGAAGCTAGCAAGGAAAGGACTGTTTCATACTGTTCCCCATGTGGGTTTACATACCGTACTGCTATTGATCTAAATAATCTAAATAATGCTGAAATATAACAGAAAATTGTATTTTAATTATATGCATACATTCCATTTATGAAGAAGATTTTACAAAAGAACATTAGCTGGTATCCAACATAAACACATCAGTTTTCAAGGTGAAAAGAAATCGTAAAAGTTAATCTTGACTGACTGCCTGCAGATTACAAGCCAAAGGCCCTTACTCATCTGCAAATAGACCCATAGTTTTTGGCTCAGCTAGAAGTTAAGAAAATATATTCAAATAAGATACCTAGTCCTGATGAAAAGATACACAAATAAAAATCTTCCAAATGCTATACTGGGTCATTCCAATGCTTAATTTCCCTGATATAAAAATAATGACTTAAAATTATTAATTTCAGTAGAGCTATATCAAATAATGCCAGCTGTGCTTTTGGCTCTTGACTCAGATTTGCTTTGTATTTGATAGGAGTAGTTCTGTTTATTTGTACCAGTTTCACCATTGCTTTCATTACGAGGGCATGAATCCAGTGCAACAATTCTAGAGATGGGACCTCAATATAGAAGACTTAAAAAAACAGATAATAAACTTCGTTCATAAGACTTACACAAACGTGCAATAAAATAAGCAGTAACAATGTTTATGGATATATTTATTAGCTTTTGTTTTATTTTCTTCCAGGAATTGTTTTAAATTTGAATCACAATCATTCATACCATGGCTCAAAAAGGAACAATATCATCTTGACTGAGAACTGGCTAAAGGATCATAAACAGGAGGTAAGAATAAATAATCGTGCATTAAGATGACTTTTGCAGAACAGTGTTATTAATGGTCTTGAAGAAGAAACAAACAGGACATTAATTAAAGTCTGTGGATCCAACTAAATTGAGATGTTTTGCAAACACCATTGAGAAACAGATTTTTTTTAAAGAGACAGGTTAGAAAAATGAGCGGGCAGCAGCACAGGCTTCACCTTGACCAAATGTGGGTAATGAGATGAGGGAAAGCAAATTTACACATACATATTCAGTGGATGGAAATTCCCAGAAAGAAAATATCAACATAGACATGATAGATAAAGTGAAATAGAAACAAAAATATATTGTGACAGGACAATAAGAAACAAAACAAGAAGACAATCTGAAAAAGGATGTGGCAGTAAGGCCCTGACTCAGGAAAACCTCCAACCTTAGCCACGGCAGAGGGAAAAACCCTGGCTTGGATCCCCAGTTGTTTGGTTTGCGTGAACAAGGGCTTCACACAACAGACCAAAGTAACACACCTGAGACTGACTCTGGAATAATACTACTTTCAGATGCTAGAGATATATTGAGTAAACAACCAGAAAGGTATTTGTGGGGAAAATACAAAACGAGTCCCTAGCTGTCATTTTTAAAAGAGGTTAAATCATAGAGCTGTCAGTGCTTATTTTTAATCTCACATCAGTGTGCAACAGGTACAGCACATTCCTTTAGATAATGTATCATCTTGATTGGCTTATCACTACGATTAATAGTTCCTACTAGTATCTGATAGACATATAGCCTCCATGCCAATCACACAGAAACTAGACTAAATCCTTACCTCTTACTGCAGAGGAAATACCTGCAAAACACAGGAAGATTTAGGAATAGAAAATTTTCGAGATCTCGCAACAATTAAAAGGTGTTAATTGCAAAGTACAAAAGACATTAGAGCCCCAAAGCAAGTAGGTAACTGTTGTAATTTCGACTTTGCTAGTGAATCCCTCTGCAGTTTTGATTAACCCTTACTGAGCAACTCACTGACTCAGCTCAGAGATCCTGCTCAGAGAGATGGCCCCGTGAGGTTAAGCGTTAAGTGTCCAAGAATGAATGTTAGCATATGAGCAGTGCAAAATCTGTGGAACACTGAAAGGCAATTTTTAATGAGCCCCTTAGCTGATCTACCACCAGGCCTTTCCCATAGGCCTGCACTCCCTTTTCCATGTTCACTCCAGGCTTGACTTATTTCTTACTCTATGATAGATTGGCTGATGTAAATATTCATAGGTCCATTGCTATTTCTTCAAGTTATGCCATTTTACACCAAGTGAAAAAGATTGTGTAGACAGTGAGGCAAAGCTGGTCTATGGCATGCTCTCCAATTTCTGCCATCTTCATCCGTGTTGTGACACATACACACCAACCACGTAACAGGGACACAGATCCTTC
>NW_009260595.1:1328855-1339439 GCF_000687185.1 Egretta garzetta | reverse complement strand
GAACTTGGGTAAGCTGCAGATGTATTGCACACCTACAGCTGAATTAGTAGACAAGAACCTGCATTTTTGTGCACCTTTGGTACGACAGAATATATCTATGAGTTTCAAGAATAATTAATGGTTGGTTACTGGGCACTACTGAAAGCCAGACCACATCCTTGTTAAAAGAGTTGAAATTACATTCACTGTGGTGTCTAGGGAATCCACATAAAAGTTAGGAATGGAATTAATGGAATTAGATACAGAAAATGAGCATTTAAGGTAAGTTACAAGAAAAGTCATAGGTGGCAGATCCATGAGGCTGGAGAGCAGTCTCCATCCTGCGGGGAGTGGAAGGAACCTTCATCACATGGATCATTTAAAACTGCTCTCAACAAAGTATAGGAAAATATACACGAAGGAGCAATCATTATTTAGTTGGAGACATTACGACAGTGCAACAGGTCATCTAACTGGTTTCTTCTTTCTATAGTTTTAAGATTGTCTGGTTTCTCTAAACGTTGTTAGTTTCTGATTTTTAAAATCCTATCTGATGGGTATATTTGTTAATCACCATACAGCACAAAAACAATGCATACAGAAGGCAAGAAAAAACAAGAATGAGGAGAATTGCTTAAAAAGGTTAAAAGCACTGAAGAAAACCTGAAGGATTTTATTTTTGACCATTACATATGAACACCTTTACTTCCCTGTATCACAATTGGCAACTATTTTAACAGCAAAAATCTATTTTGGCTGACCATAAATATGCTGGTAAGAGGAACATATGAATATACAGAAAGTAAAAATGTATTAGATACCTCCGATTAGCAGCCAGTAACTACAAGTGGCATGAAAATCATTATGGGAGATTGAATCACATCCTCTCTCTGCCCTCCTGATGTAAATCTGAACAACTCCATGCAATTCAGCGTGAAACCTCTGTATTTAGTGTAGTACAAGTGTTGAATTTGTAAAACTCTGCTGTGAATGGCTGAAGTTTTCCAGTTTCTCAACTGAGCACAGAAAAAAACCCCGGTATTCATTTAATTGCAAGTCATGATAGATTTACAGCTGGAGGAAATGAGAATTAGCTTTGAGAGTAAGGCAAAACAGAAAAAAAAATCCAAAGGTAAATTTAAAACAAGACTACAGTCTTGTTGTGTTTTACCCTTCTTGCCAGGAAACAATGACTTGCTTGAGAACTTGTGTTCTTGTGTTGGTTTGATGCTTCTGCCCTCAGAAAAAAAGAAAAATTAATATAACACTAGCATTGGTTGCAAAGGAAAGGATGTCACTGGTAGCATTTTGCAGAAGTCTGTTCTGTTAAATACATCCATCGATTATTTGGGAAAGAGAGATCCATGAGGTGATAATGGTTTGCTCTCTGTTCAGAAATTTTCATTGACAGGGAAGATGAAGGCTGATGGTGAAAAATGAAGGACATAATGAGACTGGATGATTAACAAATAAAATGGCAGATGTAATTCAGTGTAGATAAATGTAAAATGACTCAGGGGCATAACTCTTACCTTTACATATAAAAAGACATCTCTGAGCTGACCGTTACTACTCAGATCTTGATATTGGAACAGACAGTGATGAAAATACCACTTCAGTGCTCAGTAGTGATCAAAAGTGAATATTGGCAAGAGAGTAAAGAACAGAACACAGTATCATGATGACATTTTAAAAATCTTAGTTATAACAGGAAGGTTTGGTGGCATGGAAAGATAATGCGAGAGTGGTCAAAACTGTGGAACAGCCAACAAATAAGGAACAGCTACATCCATTTGCCAGCCTAAAAAAATGCTAATTAAGCAGAGAAGTAATAGAGGGCTACAAAATTACAACTGAAGAGAGCAAATAGGGATACATTTTCACTGTTTCTGCCAGTGAAGAACTAAAGGATGTCAAACGAAGTTGGGGTACTAAGTTCAAAGCAACAAAACCCAGGTGGTTCTTTATTCAGTGCATAGACAAGCTGGGATTCTCCTAACACAGAATATTTTAGATGCTAAACATTTTTACAGGGGTTTAAGAGGTGATTGAACACCTTCATGTATTTGAAATCTATGGAGGTGTATCAAACACAGCTAATCTGAACATTCTTGGGGAGCAGGAGAACATTCTTAAAAATGTTTCCTCTAGTATTTTAGGTCTTCAGAGGTTTCACTTTTAGTAGGCACAGATAGATATATTGTATAAGTAAATGCTTCTAATGTTCTTAGGTCGTATAAGAATGGTTTTACACACAGAAGAAAGCTGAATGATGGAAATTACTGGCTTTTTTCTGGTATTGTGGCATGTGGTAATTTTATTTATTTAATGTCTGACAGAGCATTCCATATCATTGCCTAGCAAAGCATTTAAGCACACACAATTTAAGCCACAGGAACAGGATCTTCTGAGTTTTTATTCAGAAAAATGTGGAGGTAAAAGAGACTACATACAGGTTAAAATTTTGGACAAGAATGCTTGAGGAACATCTTTTTATAGAGGAGTTGAACTACAGCTCTCGAAAAAAAGGGAATTGAGGATGGCACAGGTTCTTTTTTATATGTGAAGGCAAGCAAAATTTGTAAGCACTTGATCAAGCCCCCTCCTGCCCAGATATTAGAAAGCACCTTCATTATCTTTAACAGCCACAGGATCAGACAGATTTGGATAATACATTGGTTGATGACTTTTGCTCTGAATAATACCAGGTTAAAGGTCTCCCAGGAGCTCAAGTAGTCTGCTGGGCTATTATGGTAGAAGCAAGCCAATTTCCTTCATGGGTTGACCCTATGCAAGAGGCCAGGTCACCCCATTAGACTCAATTTAACCACTTCTCTGAGACAGGGGATCAGATTCTCATTTAAAACATTACCAGCTGGAGGAAGCTCTCCACATAAGTTCAAGTGGGCTGAAACTCAAATCTCTAGGTTTGTAAAAAGATACCATAATAATTCTGTTACCAACTTTTTGTCTGCCTGGGGCTTTAGAAGAAAAGAATAAATATAACATTTTAAGGAGATCATAAAATGCACCAAGGTGTGTAGCTGTTACAAGATAATTACATGCTCTAGGGGTATAATGAGGGCCATGTACCTGAAGATATAAGAAATGTGGGTACTTCAGCCGAGTACGTTCCCTGGAGTATATAATTCTTTGCTGAATATGGTGTAATGGACTCTTAAGTGGACAAAACCAGGAAGGCTAAGTGGTTCTGAGCTAAGTATTGTCCCATCATCACATGGATTGGGCTCTTAATTAGTCAGTTCAATTACTTTCTCTCTCCTTTTCATTTTCTTCTGTTAGATGTTGTTTCATCTGCAAGAACAATTTTCATTTTGCTAAGGTTGATCATAACCACAGAAGACTACAAGAACTCACAGTAGTCTAATGTAACCCCCTAATTACCTGAGCACATTAACAAAAGGAATAAAATGTTACTTTGAATCAACCTCCCTAAAGTAATAAAAGCAACATCCCACCAAAAAAAAAAAATAAAAAGAGAGAAAGCAAAGATGAAATAGACATTATCTGTAATGTCAGAGTCATGTATCCATGGTAATAAAACAAAAACACCTGTAATGATCTCAGACATCAGATACCATAATTATTTTCTCCATGTGGGACATCCCGTTTAACAGTTCTTTTAATCCTTTTCATGATTCTACATCAGTCAAACTCTGACCTCACATGTGCCAGCACACTAATACACAATGTGGCACCAATAGTCTTATACTAGGAGAAAGCAGAGGGAAAACAGAGAGTACCATTCCCATTGCTTCTCCTGCCACCAGCTGTCTCCAACATCCATTCCCTCATTCTGTAAAGGCCTTTGACAAAGGCCTCTGAGATATTCATGGTAGTCTGGGGATTAAGATATTAAATTTGCCTGGATGGTTTATTCATCCCTTCAAGCACTCTGGCATCTAGGTTTTTAGTCTCATATTGTTCCTACAGTCTGATTAACGTTGACCAAATATTTGATAAAAAGAATTCTGTTGATGGGGTCATATGCTTTTTACTCTACATTTTGCTAACACGTAAATATATGCACAACCCAAATTTACCATGCTGCTTCAGATTCCCAAGATGCAGAGGAACATATTATACAAATTACATTTCCAAAAATCCTTGTAAATACTGTTACCAATACTACTAATTTTTATGATGATGTAAATGACATGACCAGGTAAAAACCCAAAACTTTGTGATACCAGATCTTGCATAAAAACAGGTGCTCTCTGCTCCTGGGAGTTAACAATATATAAATAAGAAAGATTTTCCTGGAGCCTTCAGTGAGACCCATCTTACCTAATTTCACATTCCTTCTAGAGCTTAATACCATTTGGTGTGCTCAGCCAATGAATTCAACACATCTAACACATGCCTGGCTTGGGAATATATGTCTGGTTTGTGCCCCTCTACTGACCAACTGAAGAAGGATCCTGGAAAATCAGCTCAAATTAAATGTCTAGCTGGTATGTAACAAGAAGTTAGGGACTTATCTTATGATCAAATCCATATGTTATTATTTGACAAAGACCATCAGTTCCTTGGACCTATCCAACCATTAAATTTCAATGAAAATACTCAACTGTGCAACTGCATGCATTCTCACATACTTGCATACCAAACAGAGTTCACAGAGCCAGCATGCACTCCAAACTGAATGGACAGAGAAAGCAATATTCCCAAATCGTACTAGGTTGTAACATTTTTATAATTTGACACAAATTAATATGTTTTCTAACAGGACTCCTGGAACAGTCTTCTAAGCTTAGCCATGTCAATAACATGACTTAAGATGGGTGAAGTGCTTAAGTGTAATAACATAAAGAAATCCTTTGTCTTTGTTCAAGGATGTAAAAAGAGGATTTGCTTTTGTATATTTGTATCTAATTCTATGTTTATTTCTGTACCATGTTACATATAAGACGCCCTTTATCACGAGTGAAAATAAGACCCCTTGATATCTAGACATGATATCCTATCAGTCTGGAGAAACAGAGGGTAATATCTGATGTGTTTCATTGCCTGCGGGGTGAAATATTAATTTTACTCATAAGGAAGTGATAATACGTGCTATAAATTTTTAATGCATAATTGGCACACTTGGACATATGAAATGGTGAAATCACAATCCTGTTCCTACTGGAACTATCTATTAAGGAGCACATCTGCACCTGCAGACCCAAAGGGGTTTCCTTAGATCTCAAATTTTAATTTTCTCTCTCTCTTTTCCCTGAATTCTCTTCAGCCCACTGACTCATCAATAAATATTCCTGAAGTACACAGATCTGAAGCATTCAGGGAACACTCAAAGTTTGGCTTGGCTCTCTTTTCACCTCTACTGCTTCATAGGTGGTCCAAACTTTCTTTCTGGAAAGGAAGGATTTGTTCCATTCTTGACAGAATAAATTAATAAAAAATAGTGGATTGTATTGTTTTGTTAAATAGGTTTAGAAAAATCCCTCATAACCATACAGTTATTTTCTTTTTCTCAGAAGAAAATGTTCATACAACTCTCGCAACACAGGAACAGATGTTGAGGTAGTTCCAATGAAGTTGCTCTGATACCTGCCAGGAAAGGGGCCTCCAAATAATTTCTGATTAGTTTTAAGAAAAAAATTGTGCATTTCAGGAAAAAAATAGTGCATTTCAATCCAGGATGATTAAAAAATGAGAGATTTCCTATCTAGTGGCTGAATAAACATGACATATTTATACAGTAATAAATTTAATCGTCTCTCTCTCTTTCCTCCTGATCCAAGGAAGTAGAAATTGTAATATCTCATAATATGATTAATATTGTTCTTACTGTTCTAATCACAGAAGGCTCATCTACTACAATATTGCATTTGTGTCTACAGATAATTGCCTTTCTTCAGAGAGTGGTCTGAATAATAAGCTGGAGTAATTAAAATAAACTGGCATAATTTCAGAGTGTATTGCTACTGTACAAAAGTAACCAGCAGGCACATTTTTGGGAAGTAAACTTCAGTATGACTTATTCACTCACAGATGGCAAAGGCATTTTATGGCATCATAGTTTAATTCCTGGCAGTTGAGAATTCTGCAAAAATTTGCCCGGATACATAGAGTTTAAAGAATGTGAATGAGGAATGTGAGTTGTTAAGTACATGGCTGCATGGATGCATACAGGAAGTTCTCTCCTCTCCAACACAGAATCATCTGGACATTAACCTGTCAAAAAACTGTGCAGTCATGTGAAAGGCATCTTTTTCTTTAGCTAACATGCCCAGGCTCTCAGCCAGGATTACAACTGCATGCAGAACTAATACAGATCCATGATTCCTCAACCAATTTTGGCATAAATCCAGCATAGATGATAGGCTTTAGGCTTATGCTTTCTCATACTCAAGAGAAGAACTACAACTGAGACTCTTTCTATTTAATTTTAGCCATCTAGCTACCCAGGCTCTCTGTGACCCATGGAGCATGGAGTATATGAAGAGCATGACACAAGCTTAACCTAAAATGTCGCCTCAGATAGATGGATGAGTCATCTTCAAAAGGTGCCAAAATCTTCCCTTTGTCTATGGGGAAGAACCTAGAGGAATAGCATAAGCCTTGATTTCAGATTTTTACAGGGTTAATGTTAAGAAACGCAAGTTTCTGCATGCAGTCACAATATGCAAGCTACATTTTTCTTTACACCTTCCAGTTAGCATCCTGTCTCTCTATCCACTCATTCCCATTGATGCTGGGCATCATTTGTAGGAAGGCTGTACTCTGAACCAGATGCTAACTTGAGGTCCACAAAGCTCTTTCATTGTAAGACATTTTCCCTTTTCTCTATAAAATTGTATTATTTCCTGCATCTACTCCAGTTTTGCAACAACCTACTAATAATATGACCAGAAGTAGACAGTTTTAATTTATCAGTCCTTTAGTATGATATATAAACCTAAAAATAACCTCCGTACAGCTACTGCTTCCCAGTTTATAAATCCAAAGATCACATTCTACTTTTATTTTTGGCTCAGCATCATGTCAGAAATGGAAGGATGGTTTCTTGCCTACAGATTTTTTTTCCGCACATTCTATAGAACTGCTTCCAGTTAAGGCAACAAGGTGTGAAACTCTGAATTTGTGTTTATTGAAATGTATTTCATCATCTACTCCATCTTTGCCATCACTTGTAATTTTACCACCCTTCATCTCAGGTCTGAGTTTTAGCAGCAGTAATATTATATGCAACTTACTGACAAAACTAAATAAAATCAGGCCTACCGCTACTTATAGCAGTGACACAATTCAATTAGCCAATTCTTAATCAATTCAACATGTACCCTTTTAACATTTTACAGTGCTAATTTGGTTTTTTTTCAGGGTATTCTGCAGTCTTTAATCAAATGTATCAGAAAACTTTTAAGAGTAGTTAATCTTTTCTATTACTCCTCAAACTTCTAAAGTCATCAGAGAAAAGAAATTGTTTGAGAAGATTTATTTTTGATAAAATAACTTTGGTATTGATTACATTCCTAGGTCTTAATTGTTTTTTAATTGAATACTGTATCAGTTTTCCATTATTTTACATAGGATCACTGGTAGACTAACGGTCCACAGCTACTCACATCAGTTACATTCCCTTCCAGGCTTTTGGATTTTCTCCAGGGATCAAAGTTAATGGCTGGCCAAAGATTTTCTCAACAAAACCTCCTGGGATTCCTGAGTGAATTCATCTGAGCTTGCTCTTTTAAGATATATTTTCCTTGTAGAGAAAGTTTGTTTTATTTTAAAGTCCTTCATTACTAGTGGACTGGGAGTTGTTTTATTATTTTCACCTGCTAAAAGTATATCCTCCTTCTTCGCAGATACTGAACACAAATATTTATTGAACACTTTTGATTTATTAATAATAGTTACTTTATTAGTTGCAGGTGTAATAGCCTTACTCAAGGTTTAATATTTTTTCACGGTATGCTAGAAAAGTCTTCTCTTTGTGTATCAAGTTCGACCAGCTCAAAACTATTTTCCTGGTATCTTCAACTTCCCTTAATGACTTTAATTGCTCTGCCAGTTCAAGTAGATCATTTCCTCCTCCTTATCCTCTCTGGACCAAATTAAAGTGTTCTGTTACAAGTTAGCCAAGATTCCTTTGAGGTTATCTGTCACTGAAACCCTCCTCACTATTCATCTTCTTAATATTTGATTTGGGATACAAAGTTAACATGAAGTTAAAACTATCTCCCAGATAATATTTCAATTAAAATTATCATATTTTTACAGTATTTACAGAAGCAAAATCAGCCATGAGTCTAACAGGCCGTGAAGAGGACATTAGAGCCATGTGGATGCTGCTGTAGGCTTCAGTATGGAGAACATCGGACACCAGTTGGAACTAATAAGGCTGGAAAATGGGCAAAACTCCCTTAGCTTTGCCAGCTCCTTACTGAAAAAATACACCTCATTCAACACGGGATGGAAACCTGAACACATTAACTAAATTCAGAGGATAATTTTTAATTAATATCAGGTTCTCCTCCTGAATATGACATATTATGTTAAATTTCCATGTCATCTTCCCTAGCATCTTGCTGTTATATTTCCAAGTTGTAAACCCCACAGATGGACTGTAAATTTTCATGTGTTTCTGGCTCAAATATTTTTTTCTCATCTTCCTGTCTTCTCCTCTTGTATCATATTGGGCAAGACCTGTACCTTATAATTCCAAGAAAATTTCAGTTTTCTGCAGAAGTCACACTATTTGTTGCTTTAGGGTTTGGGGTTTTTTTGCCAGATAGTTTTGTTTCTGTGTATATTCCCACAAAACTCTGTGTAATTCAAATGGGTTTATTTCTCTCTGCCTGGAATGGATTTCTGCTTCAAGATGCTCCTTCAGCTGCTTATAGTTCACCTTCCATGTTCCAAAATTGCTTTAATCTCTTTTTATTGACTACATATGTTCTTCGCATTTGTTTTGAGATGCATCCAAAAAAGCTTTCATATGATCTTTTAATTCCTTTCAGTAGTGGTCTCTAACCTGGCATTCATAGACGACAAATTGCCAGTGAGGACTCTTCCCTGTTGCTCACTCATAAGAATTTTGAAACCTAGAACTGAAGCCAACAGCAAGAGCACAATCCAATACCGTCACTGGATGTTACTTGGTCAGCATTGTTGAAAGTTGGGATCACGGCTTACAGAAAGCTTCCCAATACTCTTTTGATTATCGATGACCAATTCTACTTTCTGACAGCTACTTAAGTGACATTAGCCATTTCTTTGTGATTTTCTCTGGGAATTTTGCCTCCAGCCATAGCAGGTAAGGAAGGGTTTGATTTTTGCATAGCTCACAAAACATGCTGTTTTCGTTGCTTTTTAAGATAATGTATTCTGATCGATTTGCTCACTGATATTGGAACCCTAATCTGTTTACTTAAATCTAGAACGAACTGTGATTGCAGGTTGTGAATTAGCATTTAGATTTTGTGTACATCTGTAAAAAATGCTTATGATGATGCAAATTTGCCTGAATCCATACGCAGACAAAAATGAAAACCACTCAAGGAGCAACAGTATATGGTGAGGTCACACCAAGTCCTTTTGGTAAATTATGTTTAAGCTACAATATACAGATACTCTCAAAAGAGAAAGACAAAACAAACCTGCTTCTTTCTAACCTTTGTGTTAGGTAAAGGTGAAATAAAATTTTTTGTGAGCTTAGCTAACTCTTCAGGTACCAAACTTGAAAGGAAAAGCGATAGAAACATTAGATGTTCCTAAAATAAACTGCATCTTTGGAAAATCCAAGCTACTAAACTGCTCATTGTTACTGCAAATGATCTGACATGCCCTTTCTGTTTCACAAAAAATTGACTCCATCCACTAAAGTCAGTCTTTGATTAAATCTGGGGGCAGTAGAAACACAGAATTATTTGATAAATATTAATGCTCATTGCATCTTCTAATTAATTAGAAAGAAAGGGAAAGTCCGATCCTTCATTTTGTTCCTCCAAATTTGCAATGCAGTTGAATGATGTAAGCAATGGTGTAATACTGAATTAATCTCATTAAGCAAGCCAGAAAGGAAAACACTCCATTTCTGAAGGTTTTGTTTTTCTTATTATGATTATTATTTAACTTATTTCTGAATAAACAATTTTGAAAATACTTAATCACAAGACAGGCATATATGTACTGCAAGATCTGCAGCTGCTCGGTGGAATTAATGCTCTTCTAGTTTGCAGTTCTGGTTTGACCCAGGTTTCCAGGGCTTCCTGAATCCTGACTTTGTATGTAAAAACCCAGAGGCCTCTATCTGTCTGCTTGCTCCCAGATGTACTACATTCCTGGGTTTCAGGCAGATCCGCAGGAAACCTGCCTCAGGTCTGGCAAGACACCTGAAAGGCAAGGATGGTTCAACAAATTCTCACATTTTTATTTTTGCTGGAAAACATCTCATTAACTGCTCTCGTGAATGAGATTAATAACCTCCATTTAAGCTTCAGTTTAGATTCACTTCAGTCTTAAGGAAAAAATATTTTAAAATACAATTGCCAATAAATGTATATGTGATGTACAAAACACGCAGATGAGAATTACTCAAAAATAGCATGAATTTCTGTGGGAAATGTCAGCAGG
>NW_009260595.1:1291091-1328804 GCF_000687185.1 Egretta garzetta | reverse complement strand
ACAATCTTTTAAACCATTTCTTAATCTTTCTGCAGAACTTTTTCAGCTTCTGCACACCCACACAAAATAAGCAAACAAAAAATATAATATGCATGTATAGATAATTCATGGAATTAAATCAGGAAATACAAAGCAGAACCAAAGCCTTCTATGGAGATTAACTATCTAAAAATGCAGTTTTTAATTAAAAAAAAAGTTCAGTTCAGAACTCCTACTAGCTCTAACTCAGTTGATCTTCATCGTCTTTTTACTTTTGAAGTTAATACCCACTATGGGATAGGTTCTGAGCAGTGTCAAATTCAGGGAGAAGAAAGATACCTGTGAGTGACTTCTCCATTCCCATGATCTAGGCTTTAGAAAGTGAAATGTTGCCAGCATTTCTAGTAGAGGTTCTCAGAGGAACCACTCGGTTGTAGAGGGGACCAGCTGAATTACAGTGTGCACTGACTCCACTTCATTTTCAGCAATGAGGAAAAGGAAGCCCCGGTGCAGGTACAGTAATCCCAGCTTATTCATTTATTACTGGTTTTGAAAGAGCTTTAAATACTGCTGAGTGATTGGGCAGGACTGCAGCAGCACTCCTTTCTCTTTGGCTCACAAATCCACGCATCCTTGTGTTGCCAAGAGATCTATCACTGCAGTGAGTCTCTCAGGGACAGCAACAGGCAACGCTAAACTAATTCATGGGATTTCCTCTGGAAGTCAGATCTTCTGACCTAAGCTGGTGAAGGTACCAAAGAAAAACTCTGTATTTCACCACTGCAAGCTCTGCAGCTTTCACTGTGGCTTTTGAAAGCCTCACTTGTATTTTTCATTTCAGCTGGAGCAAAGGTAGTATTGAAATTCAGAGCATCATCTAGTGGAGCTGACAGTCTGCCCTGTCACCCTCCTCTGCCTCCAGAGCATATAAATACTACCAAAGATCAGTGGCAAAGTGTTAAATGCTTCCTCCCTGTCAGATGAGCGCAGAACTTGGAACAAGGTGGCCTAAGAGCAGAGGCTTGAAGGTTAACCTCATGGGTGATGGGTGAATCGGGTCTTGAGGGTAAGCCCACTTCCAGGCTTACACACCATGACAGATAGAGTCAGTGGTAGAGTCCTGAGGGGGTCGGCACCTCAGCAGAGCTGGCTGCAGAGAACTAGATGAGATCTAAATGGGACAGAGTGGGATAATCTTGGTGTGTTTCAACACTGTGCCTCTTGAGTTACTCTAAGAGAAGGACAGGCAATGGGAACTTTTTATACATGATCCCTTGCTTAGGGCTGCACATAGGATTGCAATCTAGTTCTTAGAGCAGCAGCTACAAAATGTAGTGATGACTGCTGCCAGGATGATTACATAGCTCCAGTGTCACATCTTTCAACAAGTAAAGTAATACAGAGGAACTGGGAACCTTAATGTGCAATATCATGTCATTGCTTCTTTAGGAAGAGAAGGGGGGTGATAAATGAGGGGGACATTGTATTTCAGACATTCGGTATGTGCACAAAGGCTACCAGGTCCTGCAGGGAATCCTAAAACCAATTTTATTCTGTCTGAAAAGCTCAGGGGTCTGGTTAGACCTCAATGACATATCCCTTTTCCTGGTGGGAAAACAAAGTGTCCCCAGCAGCATAAAGTCACACTTAATAAGTAACAGGCTTTTTAAAGCACAGTGTTGTATGATGACATTTTATGCAGAGATCTAACTCAGAAACTCAGAGAGCAAAGAACGATAAAGAAAATGACAAGCTAGGTGCAGCACACATTAATATATGGCGGTGCAGTAAAAATCACGAAGGATGGATTGGCCCCTTACACACGGGGGTAAACGTGGAAAAACTGTTGCAACCGAAACATGTATGCCAGTTTAATGCTGGTGGGAAATGAGACCTGAATCAAGCCTCAACAGCTCAAAACTTACTTGTCCATAAAAACTATTATTTAATACAAAGGCAAGGAACTATCAATGCCTGAACAGCTGTAAACTTGTTATTCAGCTGCTATGATCAATGCAGTCATTAGCAACTTAAGCAGTTCTTGCTCTCAGTGTAAAATAATTTCTCTTTGCTACATATCTATCAGCTGGAGATCTAAAAGAGAGCTGGATGAAAGCAGGTAACAAGCATTCAAAAAAAAAATCTAAAGGAAAAGTCCCTGTAAACTTTTTAAACAAGCACTAGATTGCAATTCTCAGCTTAGCTCCATTTCTCTCCGGGCTCATACAGCTATGTGTTATACTCCAAATCACTATGAGCGTATAAGGAAGACCTTAGTTATGTAGTGAATAACAGATTTACCTATCATCCCCTTGTACTGCTTTGAATTGCAAGATTATAGTTCAGTTTGGGAACTGGGTGCCTTCACATAGCTAAAACCCTCATATATCTATAGAGATGTGTGTGTTTATTTGTATGATATGTACCACGCACACATGTATATTTCAAACAAAATGTATCCCTAAGTAAACTCATTTAACTTTGAATCTAACACGAGGTCACCTCAACACACCCTACTCTCCTTAAAACAGGGCCAGCTTCATAGCTTCCTACCAAATTTATTTAGTGGATCTATGATCTTGCTGTGATATATAATTTCATGTATGTATATTTGTATTTATGCGATACAAAAACAATGTACTGCCTTTAGAGGACAGGTCTGGCCTGGATCTTGGAAATGCAGCATTGAGGCAGAGCATCAAAATGCCTAACAGCTCTCTGGAAAGACTCTGGAGGAGGAACCACATCAGCACAGCTTCCTGTCACTGATGAGACGTAGAAGGAAATTGTCTATTGCAATGTACCAGTAGCTCTTTCTTGATGTTTTCACAATTACAATTAAATATATAACTTGGAGAAGATGCTGATTATTCCTAAACAATGGGACTAATACAAAAATTACTTCATAAGCTTAGAAGAATACAAATGGATAAAGCAAAGCAAGACCTTGATTGAAAAGTTCCTTTTGCACCAGAATACCTTCTCTGATTCACAGCTCCTCGCCTTGTTCAAGTTATTCATCAAATAGGAGTAGCAGAACGGATTACACAACATCTCTCTATTGGTCATCATTATGTTTAAATGAACAATATCCATATAGTTCTGACCGAGAAGTCACTAGCATTTTTAAAGGCATCAACAGCCCTCACATTTTGCAATTAACCCTGGCATTAGCACTCAGATCTGAAGCTTTGATACTGAAGCAAAAGAAATGTTTGAATTTCCAATTTCATTCCACAGTGCCTACATCCTGTCAGCTGGGCAGACACACTCTATCCCCACAACACAGTGTGAATCAGATGGTGTTAGTTTCTTTACCAATTAGGTAACTTAGTCCAGGTTTTGGCTTCTCCGCTTAATATTTGCATTTCATTTGATTCCGTTTTAGTTTTACGTAGTACCAAAAAATCACTATGTCTTTGAATATTTTGTTGAATCCCAGCTTCAGCTGCTGTTACAATAATGCATTTGCTTGCAGCCTACCATGCAGTTACTGGATATGTGCTAGTGGTACAGGAAATCCAGGACTGTTTACAGTCTTTAATAAAACAGAGGCACAAAGCTGGAGCTTGAGCTGTGTGGAAGTTGAAGTGTTTTGCGGTATACTTCCCAAGGATTTCTTCTCATGATTTGGTTTACTCCTTTCTTTGCATTTTTAGTGACACCTTTTTAAGGGCATCTGCAGAGGGCTGTATTTTATTTCTTTTTAAGTACAGTCATGATTCCAAGGGCATTTTTCATAAGAGCAACTCACACTCATCCTGTGCCACCTCCTCTCCAATTTTATGCACAGTTATTCTCACCCTTGCACCACCCATTCTTTATGCTGTTATATACATACTATATAGATGTTTTTCAAGGCTGGCAGGGAACCAGTTCAAGAGACTTAACCATGTTAAAAATACTTTTCCCACTTTTTTTTTTTTAAAGCTCAGTTTTATCTTGGGTCAGTTCCATGATTCACTTCTCTGCCTGGTGCCACACAAAGCTGGTGTGGCACAGTGAAAGAGGAGATGTAGGAATAGGAACACAGGGTAGCCTAGGACAGAAACTACTGCTGTTAGCACTACTTTCAAGGGACATGTCCATAAACCCATTCCTGGAGGACAGCCCATTCTCTTCCCTGTTTCTGAAGGTTGGTTCTGATCCAGAGCTAAATGATTAGGGGTAGAGTTGTAACTGACTGAGATGAGAGGTCCAAGGTCAGGCCCAAACCTGGATTAAGTTTATGACATATCAGGAATTGAGGTTGTGAATGTGGTTGCACGGAAGTAAATCAATTGACAGAGTGGTCGAGAGAACCCACTCATCATCCATGGAAGGCAGGTGATCCAAAGAGCAGGCAGAACAGGAATGCTTACCCTGAAGGATTTATGGTGCCTGCTAGACTTTGGTCTGGAGAGGGTAGAACTAGCTCTAGCATCAGAGAAAGTTTTTTTATACTATTATTTGTTCTTGTCGCCCAAGGACATCAAGGGAAAGATTGGCAGACAATCAGGAGAGGTTTTTGACAGGCAAAAAGACAGATGATGGTTGGAGAGGCCTAATATGGATATATTTTGCAATAAACTTAAAATAAACCCCAAAAGAAGGATAGTCTAGATAAATTCAGACAGCCCGGAATGGCCACACATTCTCACTGTGTACATATGTCAACTTCTGATATGCTTCACATATAATTAACAAGCATTTTAAATACTGTGTAGCTTTTTTAGAGAGGTAAAATGAAAGATGCTCCCAATTTCCTTATTAAGCCACTGCAAATTCCTCTGCACTAAATGATAATGCATGCAGTGTTTACAATACCAGAAGGCTCAAAGTGCATGCAAGGAAAGAGATGGGAAAATATACACTGAGTGTTTTGCAAAATGACTCATAAATAAATGATTCTGATTGAATCGTTGTGACTTGAATGTTTAATCCTTCAATCTATTTTCATTTGGGAAAAATTTTTGAGCAAGCTGTGGGTGAGAATATCAAGGTTTGAGTCTAAGGATGCTAAGATTTTCTCACCTCACTCATACTGTTAAAAAGGTAATTATCTGTTGCAGGTTTGGCTGGATTCATTGTATATATCTGTTCAGAATTGTCTTTCTTACAACTGCAGGAGTCAACCATTTCTTGTGCTGGTATGACAGTGGTACAAATGCAATGATTGTAAGGGAGTGATTTCTGGGCTCTGTCGCTGTAAGTGAGACCTCACTTCATCTCAGAGCTTGCTCAAGAATTCTTATTTCAAGCTTTTTGCAATTATTTTCTACAAAAAAGGAAAGGAATACACTAGGAGCCTGGTGGCTTGTTTCCACCCTTTTAATATCAACAAATAGATTCTCCTGTGTTACCTACAAAACTGTAACATAGCAATCAAACCTTTTTTATTCGTTTAAAATCATGATAAGCATACCTTCCATTCTTTTGTTGATGACACTGGTGCAATTCTGTATAGTGAACTTACACTCCTTTGGCTAAAAGAGCCCCTGAAGTCCTGTAGGTTATAGATGTATGGTATTGCAGTTATCTCATTTAGTACATGTACCCTTTAAATTTAAATACATATAACCTGGCATGCAGAGATTTGGCTGACCTATGCAGAAGATAAACCACCAATAAGTAGTATGCACACGTATGTGTTCATCCACATGTTATATACAAAGACAGGATAATAGGAATCTTTGTTTGCAGCAAGCTAAACAAATTCATTAACAGTGAATCCAAACTTTTAAAACTTATTCTATGTCTAAGCTGCAGGCAAAATGTTATACTTGGCCCTACAGCCCTCATCCCACTGGACTTCAATTAGCAGAACCATTACTATACTCAGCTGAAAAAGCTTCAGAATAAAGTCCTTATCCGGTAGCAATTCCTCCATCAAGAACCTCCTTACCCACTAAACAGGTTATGGGAAAAATGACTTCTCAGTTCTACCAGTTAGTTCTACCACATTTGCCTTCTTTTCATTCTCTTTCTAAAATAGTGGTGATTTCAGCTGACACCAGCATGCACTTCTTAGGAGAACTGTCCTGCCAAACAGACCTCAGAGTCCTTAAATAACACAGAACAAATAGCAATCTCTGCTATAAACCACAGACAAGAGTCCTGAGAATACATCACAAGGTGGACCTATTAAAGCATTCATACATTTAATAAATCCAGTATTAAGTGGAGGTGAAATTAAGAAGTACAAGTGAAGGAGAAAGGATATTTTAAAAATGGGATTTGAAAAATATTGAGATTAAATGAAGTGGAGAAATGTTGCTTGAAGTACCATATTCTGTTTAATCTACTGAACACCCTCTCCTTCTGGAGCTGCTGTGAAAATGTGTGCACATGAATGCACACACACACACACACACACACACTTAAGTGTGTGTGCACAAATACAAAGAAGTATACACAAATACTTCGCAAATGTAAATACACGTTTACGTGGAAAGTGAGAGCAAACTGAAACCCCATCGCCAAGCTGTAAAATGTCAAAGATATTACATAAAATTAATGGTCCGTGTTCTGAAGCCCTCACCCTGCAAAAGGAGTTTCAACTAAATAAAAATATCATGGTTTCCTGCCAACTGCATAATACTGATACTTGCAAAGTAATTTGAAAATCTTGATAGAAGGACATAGAGAAGGTTAGAGTGTCTTTTGAAAGCACTTCTGTTACATTTATGGATAGGAAAACTGAACACCCGAAAATCTTCAGCATGTTCATCCTCTCAATAACTTCTGACAAAAATGGGTGGAGGTTCACCACATACAAATAAAAGAAGCAGCGAGAGGCCACAGCCAGGCTTAAACTGATTACCTGAGTCAAGTTTCAGGTCACCTACAAACCACCAAAGCCGGTAAGCAGTATCTCCTATAGAAATCAATTCAGATGAGCTTCTGGGGATGAAGCTTGCTTTCCCACCACACTCCTTCATTTTTCAAATCTAATGTCATGCTTCAAACTTTCAAGAGAAGGAATTCTACGATTCTATGATAATTTTGCCCACAGCAATTTTGGGTGAACAATCCCATAACATCTTTCTGGCTTGCAGAGCTCAGGCTTCCTCCTCTAGTCATCCCTAAGTGCAGACAGCCCCAGAAGGACAAACAACACATCTTCAAATAAGTTCCTAGAAAGACTTTCCATTTTACACATTCCAAATTAACTGAAGATGGGCAACCTTGGCAGGGACTGACTGATATGATGGCACAGTGAAAGTATAGCAGAAATGAGCACTGCTACTTTATTCATTTTTGATTGCAGCCCAGTTGGCTGAAAGCAGTGCACCCCTTCTAGCTATGCCAGATGCTGTATACCATCTTTGTAACTGAGGACAGTGAAGGAACAAAATATTCCACCCAGATATCTATTTTGGCCTGAACAGCCTAAAACCAGATTACTCTTCTATGCTTATTTACATTTCATATTGAGCAGATATTCTTTTCCCCCTTGTATGACTCCACTTTCTCACTGCTAGCACAGACAGAACAAGCAAGAAAATAATGGTTTCATTATGACTTTTTCTAAGTCACAGCTGGATTTACTGATTCCTGGGACCCTGGGGGCAGCTGGTGCTGCCTCTTCATCAGGACATCTTGTAGTGTTACTGTCTAGCCCAATAAGAGGCTCATATTAAAAACTCTCATTGGTTTAGTGAGCTAGATAAAACATAGCAATCATTTTTACCATATAGCTGTTTGGTGCTCCACAAAAGCTGGCTGTAAAAACCTACATTGCTTAGATGACTGGCTATCAGTTTTGACCTTCAGAGGTGAGGTTATAGAAAACTGTATAAATATTAAAATTAGAGGTGAGGCTGAACTGCAAAGTTCATACTCAGATCTCATATCAAACTTGCCCAACACTTCAGTGCATTGGGAATGACTGATTTGGTTTGGGACCATCTCTAATTAAAAAAATATATGTATCTAATAATCTCATATCATTCCCACTGCTATTTTTGCTATGTACCTTGCCCTAGGTCTCTCTCACTTATTTCAGAAGCCTGAGTCATACATTTGGGCTTTGGAGAATTGAGAGTTACAGTACGGGTAACTCTAGCTCATAATGAATATATAGTATCCTTAGGAGAGTCCATGCACAAGCGAAGAGCAAGAGAGAAGAAAAATACAGCTGCAGTGAGAATCTACACAAAAGCTGGCAGACAAAAAATACAACTGAAGCAAGCAACTCTCTCTAGCTAGGAGGCAGAGAAAATGCAACCAAGATGTTCTTGTGGGTAAGCAGTGGAAGAAACAACAATAAGCTGGAAAGGGGCATCAGAGAGGCATGAATGGGGTGACTAATTTATTCATTAAGACAGGAGAGAGTGTTACCTATTTCTACCCATGTGAAGTTGCTGTGGGCCCATCACTTTTGATCCATGTGCTTCTCCCCACACTTTAAATCACAAACGACCTGCCTCACCACAGGCCCACAGCAGGGCTCCAACTTCTTGTGGGCCTGCAATGTTATGCTAACACTGGGTAAAAGAAAAAAAAATCCGGCACGTATAATGCAAATCCAGAGTTACGAGCCAAAGTGATAGCGCAGAGTAACACCATTTTAGTCAGTGGAAGGACAGTTAGGGAGCTAAACCACCACCATTATGTAAAACCCCATGAGCATGAAATCAGTTGAGTTAATTAGAAACACCGCATCTCACCAATCTTGGCTGATGATAAATTATCTGCTGCCTGTCAATAGCCAGAGACCGAGCTGGGTAACAGAATCCATGACAGAGTAATTTTTCTTATCACCTGACAGTTTGTCTAGATTTGAGGAAACAACTCCAATAATAAGTGGAGCTTCACAAACATGTTGAAAGCTTCAGTTAAGAGTTTCATCTTTAGCCATCATGGCTAATCCTTTCCTTTTCCACCCTACAGCCAATAGTCACACTGATATCACATGAGACAGAATATCAAAATCAGTCTAGCCTAAAATTATAAGATTCACAGTTAGGATTACCACAAGCCAAACCCTCCTCTGATCAAAAAGCTCCATTTATTTAACAGAACAGATTCACATCAGGTCAGGATCTTTCCTGGTAATTATTTTTATGTTATCTGAAAAGCCGAAAATGTCACAAAAAACAATCCCAATAAGGATGCTTTGGTGTTTCTAGAAAAAGGCAATTTATCTGAGGAGAGTGAATTGGTCAGAAAATTGATTTATTTTTCCTACAATTTGGAGATTATTTTTTTACATTTCCCGTAGCACGCTGATTTTTTTGGTGTAAACTATCCCAAAAGAATTTCAGTTTTCTAAGAGAAGACAAAAACTTCCTAAAATAATTATGTGCATTCTGAAAACACATCATACTTTTTAAAAAAAACTACTTCCCCTTAAACAAATTGATAAGAATTTTTGAAACCAATCCTACTACTATTTTAAAAGAGCCAGTAGCTGGTAGGTAGCTTATTGGAATTTTTTCTATACACAGTGCAGTGTGTAAATGATCAAAAAGAATTGTAAGGGGGAGGCAATTCATGATTAGCTTACTGTAACACAAATTGATGATAGATGAAAGGAGGAGAATGTACGGTATAAGTAATAGAAGCCATAAAAAGAGTAAAAAATAATAATAAATAAAGACGCTGAATTTCAGCATAGATAATTTGTGCAGACATGCAAGAAGTGTTCACTGAAATCAATGGAGTGAGGCAACAGAGGTAAAGGACACAGAGGAGAAATGGAAAGTGTTCCTAGGTAAATTAATGTATACCCAAAGGGGTGTGAGCTACCTAGCAATAAATATGTTTAGAGTGGGGGGAAAGAAGCAAATGGATGACCTATGTAGTGAAAGGAGTAATCAAATGTAAAGAATAGGCACATGCAAGGAGTAAAATAACAGATCCAGAGGAAGGAGAGGGTGATTATAAATGTTCAGGAGTTCTACTCACTAAGATTATTAAAAGATGGTGGGAACATGCTGATGGTTATATATGCACAGTCAGGTAGGAAAGGGGAAACAGCGAAGAGGAGGAGGAGAAAAGCATTGATCTGACTGAGAAAAATGGCGTCAAGTGACTGAAATATGCCCAATGTTTGCTGCCAGCTTCTTAATGCTTTTTAATATTCTTGATGGTGTAAAAGCCAGAATTCAATCCCTGCTGAGACTGATCTTGCTTAGAACAGATTTGAAAAGTGGTAAGCTCTTATTTTATCCTGTAAAAGATTAAAGACCCTCAAGAACACACCATAGACATAGGCATACTGTTAGCAACAATTTAAACAGGAGGACACTTTTGCACATCCCTTTTCTGCTTTCCCATTACCTGCACGGTTTCAGCAATGGCTGTGAGGCAAGGTTGCAAGCGAAATAAATGGGAAAAGTCGTGTCATTTTGAGTGAGGTCAGGGGTTGCAAACGTCAACAGTTAGTATTGTCCAGTCATGACAGGTTATGCTAAGGTTTTTGACACTAAATTTGTAATGATGCTTCAGCATAGAAAACCTTTGCCATACCAAATATATGGGCAGTAGGAGCCACATAGCTCTCATGTGAGGATTGGAGTCTTAGCTTAGTTGGATGGTACCTTAGAGGGATCTATTTGCTATCTCTATTGGCAAGTTCCCTGAGCTTGCAGGCCCAGAAGCTGAGCAGAAACTCATCCGAAAGGCATTTCTATAAGCAGTTTGATGTCAGTATTTATGAAATGTGTTATTTTTTTCTTTTTCACCTTAGGAATTCAATCTTTCTGTGTTAGGAAGGAAGGAAAAAAAAAAAAAAAGACAGTCTAAATGCCTTAGGAGAAATTAAAATATTGGAAATAGAAAAAATAAAATAATTTCTGGATGTGTTAAGAGATACAAAAGAACTTAGGACCAGAAAGAGTCATTAGAAATTATTCTACTTCTGTGTTAGAAACTAATACCACTTCAAGGCTATGTTGTGAAGATCTGGCTAGCTTTTTGAAAAGAGCACTGGTAGACAAAGAGGAGGTGGCATTGACAGGAATCACAATGAAAGGGTATCAAACCCTTTAGGTATACAATGGAAAGTTAGGCAAATGCTATCTGAACTCCCCTGTCAAGTCACAAGTGTTTGGTAGCTTTTATACAGAAAAAAAAGTAGCAGAGATTATAACTTAGATGAGTGATAGAAGTTTGCTAAGCTGAACACCATTCAGAATTAGAGAGGACACTACTGAGCTAAACAGGCAAGCAGGAACACCATGCATGTTCATAACAAATGATGAAGTAAACTAAACATGGTCTCTAAGAGCTGGCTGCACAGTGCAGATTTCATAGACTGTATGATATGTCTGACAAGGTCACACAAAATGTCTGTGGTAGACCAGCAGACGTTCCACTTTCTGCATCCTGTTAGCCACAGGTCCAACAAGCGGCTTACACAGGTTTGGGGCCAGCCATTCCCCAGCATCACACGCACATCCCAGACCATTTCAAGGCACAGCGTGTGAACTGCTCTCCTACGCACAACTCCCCTGCCCTGACTGCACCAATCTGTTGAGCCTTTTTCTCTCATCTGCTCACTCTCATTTTTCCTGGTCACTCAGTGCTATGGAGGAGATATCCATCTACTCCACAGCTCCTGCCCTCAAAACCAGCTTTTTAATCTCACTTTCACATCTCCCACCTCATTTTTTCCGCAATGGCATCTGAAACCAATTCTCCCTCTGACTGGATCCCAGGCTGTTCATCCATCTGTGTTTATTTCATTCTTTTAAAAGTCGCAGGCTCTTTAGTGATGATATTTAGAAGTTGTTTGCAGGTTCACAGACTTTCCTCCTTCCTCATTTTTAAATCAATGTTTTGAATTCCCTCCCAAGGGGAATTTGACTGCATTGTTTATTTATTTATTTCCTCATTTATCTTTTAGGAAAACAATAAATAACTTTGGCTGTTAGGGGTAGAATAATCCCTTGATTTATGGCCTGGATTAAGGGACATATTGTAAGCAATATGTATTGCATAAAGTTAGAAGGGAGAAAAAAAGAAGTGTGAATACTTGCAAATGTATATTAACAATGCTTTTCAAAGCCAGTTCTGAAAATTTTGATTTTTGCAGGCTCCAGTGTGCAATGCCTTGAAGAAAGGATTGAAGAGGGCAATCAAATGAGGGGAAGGAAATAGTTCCAACCATAATTTAGGTAATTATTTTCAATTTTTGTTAGAAAACAAAAAGAAATTAAACCAAAAAAAGTAAATTATTATGAGGTTAAAAAACTGCAAAGTGTCAAGTGAGGGTAACCACAGTCCAGGCTGGTTTGCAGATAGATACCATGCTTACAAGAGAAAAAAAATCCCATTCAGTTAAATGGAGGATTCCAGAAATCAGTGATAATATTGACTAATCATTCCTTCATCAAAGCAGGGATGGAAAGATAGATTGCAGCATCTCAATTAAATTAGTGTCTTCCTATGTTTCTCAAAGTTGAGAGTAAGAAGATGCAAAATATGACATATTCGAGTACAAGTGACTGTAAAGCAGGATGTGAAAGCTCATAAGAAACCACACCATACCTAAAGGAAAAAAGGAAAAGCAACTTAGGTTTCATACTCCAAACCAAGATATTTACTTTCCATAAAGTGTTGTGCATCCAGCTTCTGTATCACATGAAAGAGCACCTATTCATACCTGATTGCCCTACTGCAGAAGGATTTGCTATGTAGCTGTCACTATGTCATAAGCTCGCTCTTATATGGAAAATTAGTTTTGCCCCCTCTGTTAATACTAAAGAGTGTAATGCTTACATTATTAAATTCATGGTTTTGGAGGAATTTAATGTTTTGATGAGGAGTTCCCTAGACCTTCATAATTGTATGAAGAGATCAATCACTCATTCTTTACAAGCTCTGGGTAGGCTTCAGGGGAAAAAAAGAAAATAAAAGACAAAATCAACATCCACTGATTCGATGGTTGGAAAAAATATTGATCAGTTGGGTCATTCTCTAAGCTCATTTCATTCTCTGTGTGAAAGAAAACAGCAGTCTTCTAGGAATAAAAGATACTCTAAAGGCAGCATCTTAATGCATTTCTGCAAAGGGGCATGCTTTAAATCCTTAAGAAGCACTTTAAGTCCTCATTTTTTAAGCCATCATTTTAATACAGCTTATGCATGGGCACATAATTATCGCTTTATACTGCAGTACCAGGTAGGCACAAGAAATAAAGTTCAGCTGGGCTAGGTGCTGTGCTAACATTAAGCCATATCCTGGCTTCCCACTGAGGGGCTGTCAGTGTAAATAGCCAAAACAGGGTAAAAAGAGAGGACATATTTGGGAAGCCATTTCACAGGCATGGAGCAGACTCACCAAGAGACCTGCACAGGGTAACACTAGGGACTTGATTCCGGGCAAGAACACAACGCAGACTTCCCAAGCCAGTGACTAACACAGAAACATCCTACCTTTCCATTGCAGCTATGCTCACATTTCCAGTAACACCTCAAAAAAGGCAGAGTTTTAGTGGCAGGCACTTCCATTTCTTAGGAGTCAATGGCAAGTTAAAATTATAAATACCAGGCTGGGCCATAAAATTCCTGTCTCTCTTTTGTTTTGCAGAAAAAAAAAAAAAGGAGATGTCTTCAGTCCAACTGTGATGTGTCATTTTGTCAGATGGTGTCACTTGGCACTCTGGAGCAGGCAGAGCCTGTGTGACTCAGCACTGAAGCAGAGAAGAGCACCTGGCAGTACATGAAAAGAGGGAGGAATTTGGAAAGAGGGAGACACTTCATTTTAAAAGGACCTTAATACAATCTTTTGCCTCTGGAAGAACACAGCACATCCCTTTCCACAAAAGGCATCTGACTCCCTCCGTCCCCACGAAAGCACCCTTCTGCACAGCTGGAGTGCTAATTAGAGTAGTGCTTTCAGGTCCTAACTAACCACACGTGTTGTGGCTCTGCCCCAAGAATGAGATGTAATCAGCAGCTAACTAATGCTTTTGAAATGTTACAGTCTAAATTAACAAGACTGAGCCATGAAGCATAAGCAAGAAGAGTCAGGAATTAACTCTGGGCCATGCAGTTGCTTTCAGAGGAAAGGTTTCCTGGCCTTCAGGAAAATCCTGACCTGCTTCATCATTTTGGCCTGGGAACGCGAAGGGAGAAATGTGACAGTGAGATCTCCCTATTTCCAGTGGTGCCTCACAGAGTTTTTAGCGGCACCACAGTATAATATAAGTGCTGAACTGGAACACGAGCTCTGTGGCCATAGTGTGCAGCCTTTTAAAGTGGAAAGACAGGAAACAATATTTGTTAATAGTGTGTGGGAGGAAACCTTCCCTGACAGTAATGGGCTCTCAGCTCTTCCTAGTAAAAGCAGAGCAGTGTCCGAAATAAGCTTCAAAGCACCAAGTTCAGGGAAGGATATTCACTTCACAGAAGAGGAGAGGAAACAGGAGGGAGCAGAACAAATGTGAAATTCCCCTTCCCTCTCAAGATCTTCTCTTGCTGATGCTCCCTGCAGCCATTAGTAGGGACAGGAACTTGAAACCAATCTCTCTTTCACATTCTTCTCAGGCAAGATTACTGCTCCTTGCTTGACTTTGAGAAACCTCCTTTTAAAGTTACAGCTAGAGAGAAAAGCCATGATGTGATCTGTCCATCATAGCGAGTCATTCAGGAAGAAACTGCAGCTTTTCACATTTCAGATACTGGTTAGATATTCTGATGCCTTGTAGCTCATGTTGTTGGGTCAAAAGATTATGAGATAATACATTTTGGGTGGGTTTCTTGGCTATTCAGTCCATCGACAATCCTAAATCTCTGGTTCTTATTGAAATGGAGGACCACTATCACTCATAGGCTCTACCAGAGAAAGAGAAGTAGGTGTCTACCTATGCTGCAGTTCAGCATTGCCATTATGGGAGACCTAAGTTTCCATCATTTAGTTTGTAGCAGTAGCTGTGACAATACAGCAGCGCAGGCTGTGGTGTGGTAGCAAGCCAAGAAAGTACCCAGAATCCCAGTGCTGACTTTCAGGCTCTGCAGTTCTTCTTTCATTTCTGTTGCTACCTGCACTTGCTAAATTAGATCTAAAGCAAATATAACTACAGGAGCTGCAAACGTACCTTGGGAATGTGGAATGAGCATACCCTCAGGCAGGGGAATGTTGGGAACGAGAACAACCTTTGGTAGCGATGTTCGTTTCTAAAAATACGTGCATCACAGCTGACGATAAGCATTTTCGCAAAGTATTGCTTTCAGATCCTAGATTGGAACAGCTGGATGATCACTCTTTTTGCTTGCAGAGTCAGTCTTCGGATTTCCAGAAACACCTAACCCAAAACTCATCAGCTACTGGAAAACTGTCTGTTAAAGTTTTTAATGTTTGGAAAAAATGTTTGCAAATTAATTCATTTCAAAAGAACTTTATCCCCCCCAAACAGAGATAGGTGAACTTTGTTCTGAATGGTTTTGTGAACATCTATTCAGATTAAACCTGTGAAATCTTGCAAATGTGGCATTTTTTGCTTGCTTGTTTCCTTCTGTGGTTTTCACTGTTTGCTGCTTTTTTTTCTGAACCACTTGGAAATATAGAAAAAGAGAGAAAATATCAGAAGTTTTTCAGCCATGGATAATAACACATTTCAGGACTGGGGTGAAAATTTAGGTCAGTTCTAATTTCGTTTGAACCAGTTCATCCACCTCTATCAGCAACCCAGGGCAGGATAAGCTGCAATAGCCAGTATACATAGGAAAGGGAAATGACTATTGTTACAGATAAGGATTGTATCATAGAAACCCTGGATTTATAGCTACGAGAGTGGCAGTGTTTCTCTGTATATGTGCTTGCACAGTTGCACTTTTGATTGGTAAGAGAATTACATCTATAGTCCTTGTTTGCTTGGTGCTGGATTGTGGGTTTCTCATTATTTCTCCGGCTTTGCTTGCACTCACAGACCACAATTCAGATTGCAGTGATGATTAGCAATATCCACTTACACATGAGAGCTAAAGTGCTACAGACAAAGCTAAAATCTGTGTTGCAAAATAAAGAAAAATATAATTTGTCTTACTACTGTGTGTTGATTTATCTCCTTCAGTTCCTTTATCCTTTTATTTTGATGAGAAAAAGAATATTTTAAAAGTTAAAAACAAGAGCAAAAAAAATAGTAAAAAATATAAAACCAAACCTGAAATTCTGTGCTTATATATAAACATAACCAAAGGCACACATATATTCCTTAAATATGCAAATATCCTTGGCATGCCTACATACGGTATTTTGGAGATACTATCTTTATACATTCAGAAATGAAAGGAAATTAATTTTTGTGGCTAGTCTTTTTTAATCTGTGATGTTATCCAAGATACTTTAGGTACTTACATTTTTCTACAATCTTTTGTTTCTTTGTTCTCTCATCAGATCTACATGTAGCAATACTAAGCAGAGATTTTCAATGCTGGTCTCAGAGCAAAGCCCCAGCACAGCTAATGCACTAAGCCCTTGTTTCTGTGTGGAGGCTGATGCTGGGGCAAGCTGAGCAGTCATTTCCATAGGCAAAGAAGTCCTTCTACTCCTAAAATGGTTGACCTCATAGGATAGGAAGGATTTCATCAACACAGTCTGTGGGAAGTATGTCCTCTGTTGTGGAACAGCTTTGATCTGCAAGGCTGACAGCTAAGAGAGTTTGTGTAAACAATATTCTAAAATTTAAAATCCTCATTTTTGTGCAGTGGTGAAAATCATAGAATCATAGAATCACTTTGGTTGGAAAAGACCTTTGAGAGCATCGAGTCCAACCTTTAACCTAACCCTGCCATCCCACCACTAAACCACGTCCCTAAGCACCTCATCTATCCTTCTTTTAAATACCTCCAGGGATGATCCTATCATCTGTTACCAGGGAGAAGAGGCCAACCCCCACCTCCAATGCGATAATCTGTGATAGCCCTCCATGCTAGCGCTTTGCCAGACATCAGACACGTGTTCTGGCACTTGTGTAATGTCTACAGAACAAAGAGGTTTCAACCTGGAATCCTACAGTTTGATTTCAAGCAGTGTGCATTTATATACATCTATAATTAGCCTTGTTTGCTATTGTTCTTATCGAGGGGTAATTTTTCTTTGAGCAAAACTAAGACTCAACATCCTTGCACCAAACTGTACTATTGCTCTTCAGTCCAACAGGTTTTCCTTGGCACATTGTGTATCCATCTCAGAAACAAAATTTTCTTTGATTTTAAGAAAGCACAGATTATGCCACAGATGACTTCACTGATGGGTGAGAAGAATCTTGTCCTTCATTTTTTCAAGCCTGGCTGCAGGTAGGATGCTACACTACTTTGGATGAATGTTATAGGTGCACATGATCCATGTGAGTGCTGGGAGAGCACTCACAGCCCATTTGCTGTAGAATAGGATGGGACAGGTGGTGTCTCAGTCTGTGACTCCAGCCCTTACTGTGGCTACCAGCTGTACTGCATGGTCATATCAGAAGGATGTTCACAGCCCTTAAAAGCATGTACAAGCCTCTGTTTTCTCCTAAGCCCCCAGCAGTTACTGAAGGAATTTTGCTTAGTGCCTCCATGTTCCTCATAAGAAGCACAGTTCTTGGAACAAAATTATTTTTCTTAGAGGCCTAAGGTGCTCTTATTCAACTCTCAGAAAATCAGTGTCAGGGGAATAATACAGGCAATTATGTTTTATGCTCTGATTATTCATGTTTTCTGTAGGATCAGAACGATAAAGCAAGACAATGCCCATTTATTTTGGTAATGCTCTCTTGTTTGGTGTCCAAATATTTGTAAAGCATTTGGATTTTCTTAGGCAGAGGTCCCTGACTAAATGTACTTCCATGAATCAGACCAATGCTGTGATTATGTCTGCTGTCACTTTTTTGTAGTTTTGAATGACTGCTTTGAATTTTTGAGTCACTGAGAGTCACTGCACAACTATCCAGCTACTTCTGACAACAATGAGATGTCTACTACTGGATTCCATCTTAGTACTCCAGTAAGAGCTGGATGTTCAAATGGTGCGATGGGTGAAACATGTATCCAGTGAGTCCATTCCCACTTTATACATATATTTTCTCTGAAATAAAAATACCTGAAAAAGCATGCATGGTGCTACTTTATGGTGTTTTCTTTACATTGTCACAATGCAGATCAATGCTTTGCTTTAAGGATGGGAAATTGCAGTAACGATGTGCCATCACATTTTTTTGCATCAAATAAATTGGCATCCCTTTGTATTAATTTAAAACATGCATATATCACTGTGTAGGACTCACTTGTGATAGTACAATTTTGTTGTCCATTTGTTTCAAAGTACCATTTTTGATGAATAGTATTTTTCTTTTGTAAATTAAAGAAAGGAAATCCCAGGCTAATGTAATTGTGAAGGTTGAGGCATGGAGTTGCGGACAGAAATCCCAGTGAAAATACTAATTTTTTTTTTTTTTTAATTGCCATTCATGGGCTTTGGATCAGTTACAATTTGCGTTTCACAGGATGTTCTTTTGTTCAGAAACATTCTAGTGTAATCCACAGCTAGAGGCAAAAATGTCCATTATGAACCAATGCAAAGTCACCAAATTGATTTCCTGCTGTATTTTTAATGACATCTTTTGCAATTGCAGGCCGTAACCTGAGCCATAGGGGCCATTGGTGTCCTAGGCACTTAGCAGAGCCACAGGAACAGCATATATTAAAATACTCAGGCTTCAAATAAACAAGGCAGACATAAAGCCAGGAAGATTAAAAAGTATCTTCTGGGTTCTTTAATCTCAAACAACTAATAATAGTTACTCAATGATTTCAGACCTTGAAAGTGGAATCCTATGAAAGTGGATCCTTAACTTATGTTAATGTCTTAAATGTTTTTCTAAGTTTTACTTTAGCAGGTTTGTATAAATTTACACCAGAATTTAGCTCCAGATAGGAGCCGCAAAAAAAGACCTAGAGACAATATTCTTGATAGTTTCCCAAAAAGCTACTGGACCACTGGTAAAATAAAATATGGGTCTTGTGTCTCAGAGCACAGCCAATAAATGAATTCAGGAAATCTGCCACTATTTTATAAACTGTGTATGTGTGTATTTGAGGTCTTTCAGCCTTAACTTGTACCTAACACTAGCACAGAGAACTCTAAAACTTCCTCCTCTTATAAGCAACGCTTGAAAGACTTCTTAGTTTAAAACATTTTTTAAAAGATCATTATTGCCTTAGTAATGCTGTCTATTTATTTATACTAGTTTTTTTAAACATGGGATTGTATTTAAGATTTAAAACCACCTTTGGAGTGCACCACACAGATAAATATACATATATCTTTATCTCTACTTTGAAATAATGGGCCGTTTTGTTTTAGTATAAAGCACCATGAAAGTGCTGGGAGAACAGTATGGACAAAATTTCTATTTGCATTTCTTTATCTATCATGATAACTGCTTATAGCAAGTTTCCATGTGAGATATTGATTAAACTATTCCCTGCCCCTTGCTAAGTCACTAAAATGAGAGATGGCGATATGTAGTCACTAGAAAGAAGGATTTCACAACTAAACTGTGAATGGTTTCCTGGTAGAGTTCTGGTTTAGGCAGCTCGCTCTCTATCATGGTGCCTGACTCAACAGGCCAGATTCCCTTTAGGAGAGGGGCTGGTGTGCCATTATTATGACTGACCAAATGTAGTGACCAAAGAAGTTTCCTGGGAAAATGCAGGAATTTGTGAAATCACTATTTTCTTCTCAAAAGGAAAAAGCCAGCATCAAATATACATACACACAGAGATATATATACACACACAAATATATGTATCTGAAATGTGAAAACCTGAGACTAAAATGAAGCCTTTCAAATGATGTTTTGAAATGTTGAAAGCATAGCTATTTCAAAATGAAACATTTGTTCTTTATTTCAGCACTTGTGAAGAAATATTACCATGACAATTGCTGATATTTAAACCTTTCTCATCCCATTTTGAGAAGAAAACATAGGTCACGATACCAACATTTCCCATGGGACAGGGATTTTGAACAGCTCTAATCAGTGTTATTTTCAGTAGCTTTTTCTCTGATGTTTGTATCTGTCTTCAAAAGAACTGCTGTGGGTTTTCTATCATTCAGAAAGAAAGCATGGAATCAGGAGATAAGGAAGGGACCTCATGAATTAATCTAATCTGTTCTTCTCGGTATCATGTAAACCTGATATATGTATTTTGTTATCAAAATTACCCTTTGCAACAATCTGTTTTTTCCCAGACTGGGAAGAGTCATGTTGTATGATCCTAAATTTACACTTGACCTTTCAGCGCCAAGGAAGGATTCACCTTGCCTAATCTGTTGTTATCTGAAAGTTAGCCACCTCGTTGAAACTAATCAGCCATTCTCTGTCAATAATCACAGCAGAGAAAGTTGTTTGTCTTCCCTTAATACCAATAGGCACTGACAGAGAAAGATTCATCCATGACAGAACACACAGAAGGACTCACCTTCCCAATGCTAGTTCTCTCCTCTGATTATCATTGGAAAAGTAGATGGGATTAGATGCTTACCTTGAGATTAAACCTCATTTAGGTCTTCATCTACACATGCTTATTTTATGTACTAAAGAATGATGTGTATTACCATCTTTCATCTTTCTGTATTTCCTTTCATCTGAGAACTTCTTGGTGCTTCATAACCCCTAACTGGGAATAAGATATGACTTTTTTTATAGTGAGTCAGACCAAATATTAAATAGAAGTGGCATAATGAAATTTAACATTCAGCCTTTTGCTACTGATGTTACCAGACTAAGGGACAATTAAGGGAGAAGGAGACAATGGAATTAAAATATCTTGCATCACCTTTTGCATAAGAAGTTATTAGCAAGTTGTCCATCCACAAGAAAGACTCCTCAAATAACAGAATTAAGACTTTCAAAGAGAATGTCCATGAAAGCTGGAAGGCAAGAAGTGAGCAGGATCAGTCAATATTAAGCAGTGAAACAATAACTGAAGAATGACATAGGATGTGAAAGGCAGAAGTAAGCCTGAATTCATAAAAGAAAGTTAGATCCCTACAGCCTTCTTGATTTTTTGTGAACATCAACATGAAGTAAGTGAACTGACAACTCATTCTGCTTTTGAACAACCTTTTCTCTAGCATCCTGACTCATAGAGGAAAAGATCTATTGCAATGTTGCAAACTACAGCAGCTTTGTACCCTTTGGCTCTGTTTAATGTTAAACATATAAGTAGCTCAAATGAGATCAAACAACCTTTAACAAATCAGGATTTTAGGACATGTATTGTTTAGCATACTACAGAAGAGTCTGGACCGTAGGAAAACTATGAATTAATCAAACTTTTTGTCAGATGAAGCAGAAGAAAAAATGGAAAAACAAGTGAAGACATTCCAGAGCATTGTATGAGTGTTGTATGAGTGGATAGCTTAATGCAATTCAGTGTTGATGGACCTGTATAAGAAGGATCAATCCTTGTCTATCATGTGGATTCGAAATTCAAGCTACACTAGCTCTAACATATGAGAATGCATGAAGAACAGAGTATTGCCATTTGATAAAAAAGTGGTGCAGACTGACGTCTGAATCTGGGAATCATTTCAGTTGCTCTACCTCACAAGCAAAATATGAATGTCTAGATACTGGCAGTGAAGATTCCTAGGTGTTTGATTTTTATCAGAGGAAAGATGGAAAAAATTACTACAGGAAAGCTAAAGATAAGAGGAAGAGACAGATCAGACTTCTACGTACTAATAGGTGGTGTGCCCAGATTTCACTGTGCTGGCTTTTTTATTTCTCTCTTTTCAGTATCATAAGCATTGTATTGGGTCTGGCTGAGATGGGGTTAATTTTCCCCATAGCAGCCCTTATAATGCTGTGCTTTGTATTGGTAGCTAGAAAGGTGTTGATACACACCAGTGTTGTGGCTACTGCTGAGCAGTGCTCCCACACCATTAAGACTCTCTCCAACATTCCCCCCCTCACCAGTAGGCTGGGGGTGGGGAAGATCTTGGGAGGGGACATAGCCAGGACAGCTGACCCAAACTGACCAAAGGGATATTCCATACCATATGATGCACGCTCAGGAATAAAAGCTAAGAGAAAGGACGAGGTGGGGGAGGGGCCATTTGTTATTTACGACATTTGTCTTCCTGAGCAATTGCTACACATTCTGAGGCCCTGCTTCCTGGGAAGTGGCTGGACATTGCCTGCTGATAGGAAGCAGAGAATAAAATCTTTGTTTTCCTTTTGCTACTGTATACAGCCTTTGCTTCTGCTTTTATTAAACTGCCTTTATCTTGACCCACGAGTTTTTTTCTTTCATCTCATTTTCTCCCTGCCCTGTCCTGCTGAGGAGGGGAGCAACAGAGCGGCATGGTGGCACCTGGCATCCAGCCAAGGTCAACCCACCACAAGCATGAGTGGAAAAACAGTAAATGTGAGAAATTTCATATTTTAAAACTGGGTTAATCTTCCATGCTACAATTAATCTTCATGCATTTATGCAATATTAAATCTTCTGTACACGAGTTTTTCAAGATTCAGGCAACATTTGGTCATTTATTTGATCAATGAAACAGCAATGTTTAGAGATGTTGAGACAGAAAGATCCATGCTTCATGGCCTAAGTCAAACACTAGTCAAGTCTGAAAGGAAAAAAGAAAAGAATGGTATTTTAAAATAGTTTGGAGATGCTTATATTCCTATATATGTTACACATGTACCACCCTATAACATATTAATAATTGTATTGGTGGTAGTGGATGTATAAGTTTATTCTGTATCATTCTCTATCTCAGCCTGAACGTTAAGAGAAAACATTTAAGAGGAACTCTAAGAGCACACCCGTTTGATGAATTTCACTCAAGTACTGACGATGGAAAGCCTTGCACTTTGCTCTTTCTGGGAAGTCAAGATGCTTTTTGTTTGTTTGTATCTTTTTTTAAACCACCAAATTTAATTGTTTGCTTCCCTGACTGTAATGAAATAAGAAGATAATGAGTTTTTCATTGTTCACTAATTGTATACTAAAGATGAGACACAGTCAGCCAACTGTAAATTGCTGCTTTACTGTAATGTTTGGATATTTCAGTGCAAATAGTCACCAATACATCTGTTCCTGCATAAAGTGAAATGTCTGTGTTATGAAAACAAGTTGATGTAGAGAGCAATAAAAAAATAACTATGATGACTTCTGTTGATTAGGATTTGGTGTATTGTTTGAGTCGCTTTTGACATCTCAGAAACACACTTGCATGTTTCAGCACCATAAAGACAGGCAATATTTCAGCAGCTTTTCTTGCTCGATAGTATTTAGAATTGCAAACCTGGAACTGATATTCACAGATAATATAAATCCTAAGATCTAAGTAACTTTGCAATGCAAAATGACAAAACCTGTTAAGGCTCAACAGGCACCATCTTTTCCTTATCTTGGTTGTTTCTAAAAATAAAGGCTCCCAAGGTGAGTTAAGCAACAAAGTTATGTTAAATTTGAATTTCCTGGCATGTGTATGTTCTCAAATTTTTTCTGTCTGTTTTGGGAATGGGTTAGATTTAACATTCTAATCTGATCCAGAGTTCCCTCAAGGATCCAGATAGAAATTTTAACCCTATTGAGTTTAATGGCAGCTTTAGTATTGATATAAAAGTGACTAGGATTTCATGTCAAAACTTTCAATCAGATCATCCATAATGTATAAGTTTCAGTTCAGAGGCAGAAAATGACTGTTTAATCAGCAAGCCCATTTCTCTGTGGAACAGGGGGGTGTCAATAGACAATGTTTCATAATGGACTCGATCCAAAACTCACGGAAGGAAAAGAACAGACTCATGTAAGAAAAACAACAGGCTTTTGTAGATTTTTGGTGACTTAGACAATATTCAGTATGATCACTGTTCAGAATTATACCGCTTCTTCCTAACAGCTCAGCTCCCCTTAATAATATACACAACCTACTTCATTCTACAGAGAAACATATTTAGCAGTTATTTAGCGATCACAAGATATTATACCATGATTTCATAGTAATAAAAAAAGTGTCTAATTTTAATTATGATCTTTTCAAGCATTATTTGCTCTGTCCAGCTTTCCCATTGGGAAATAATAAAAAAGACTGAATTTGAAAATAATAAATGCTGCATATATTGTACCATGGGAGGGCATTAATTTGGCTCCAGAGGGGCATACATCTACATACAACAGTTGTATTTGTCCTGCCATTAACCATTCTGCGACACAGCAGAGCGTGGCTGGTGACGCAGCCTGGCAGCTAGCGGGAGTGGAAGCAGAACTGGTATCCAGCTGCCCAGTGCGTGAGATAAACCATTCCACATGCTCCCTGCCTTCGCCTGTGAGCTTGTGTCTGCTCCCAGCTCATCTGAGACCAGCAGAACGGTTACTGGGGAATGTCTTGTAGAGATCATTGAGTAAAAAGCATATTTAAAAACCAAACTGGAAGTACAGTATATTTCACTCAAGTTTGACTGTGCACAATTTGGCTCAGCTGCTTTTTAAAATTATTATTATTTAAGAGTATTTTGAGTTCTGGCTATCTGAACTTACACAGACAGATTTTTTTCTAGTGATCACACAATTTGAATAAAACTCTGGGTGATTTGGCAATGCCTTGCATGGTGTTGTTTATTTATTTTTTGAACTCTTCCGCTATTTTTCCACTTCATTAAGGAGAAAAATGAAAGCAGAGATAGCTCACAGTTTGGAAACAACTGCGTAATAAGCCCATGCTGGCAGGACCATTTTTATCTTTAGTATTATTTTATATTTTTAGATATTCATCTACATCTTATCTATAAATACGTATATTTTATACATATTTATAGGCCATATTTGTAGTCAGTGACATCTAGTGCATCTCTTTGGTGAAGAAGGGACTCGGGAAGGTCTGACTGCCGAGGAAGGCTAACTAGTTGACTGAGAATAAGAAATCTATATAAAAAGCAGGTGCCTACATGTTTTGAAGAATCAGAACAAACTAGGGGGCCAGATGATCACTGCTTTATTTACTGCTAGCCCCAGCTGCAAAGATGGTCTTGGGGTCATCTCTGAATGTGTTGTTGGGAAAAGGGATACTACTTTTCCTAGGATTTATTAGTTCATCAAGGCCTTTCCTTTTGATTCCTTTTGAACCAGTGAACATTCAGCTTATAGCAATCATTTTTGGCTTAAGCCCACAATTGCAGCTCTTATCCTCAGAGCAATGAAGAAGCAAGGCTTCTTCAGGAGAAGCACCTCCAGCAGAAGAGATCCTAGGTTCAGAATCAAACACCCCTGCTCTCTCACAGAGGCTGCTGCTGCCTGTGACTGAAGAAAGAATGAGCAAAATATTGGGTTGGTGCTCATCATTATAACCCTGAAGCAGGCAGAAAGATAAACTAATAAGCTTTACACCATGAAGAAGAAAAACAAACTGAAGTCTCAAAAGGAAAGGAACAGAAATCACATTAAATCCACGTCCACATACACCTAAACTCTTTTTCTTGTTGTTTGGGGTGGGGGCTAAGAGGAAGAACATTAATGAAAGCTTTGCAAATACTCCATCACATAATCCGGGAATCTCCAGGAGACAGAATATATGTTACAGAGGGTAAAGATCAAGCAGCTCTGAGAAGAAAAATATTCAGAAATAAACTGCACCACCGTTGTAGATGCTTATTATTGCATATTATTAGTGGCTTTAATAACAGCAGTGCCTACGCATTGTACTTCTAAATGTGTGTGCATTTGATACTTGCAGTGGCCATTTCAGTTGCTCATAGTAAACCAGATCAACATATTTTTTCACCTATTTTCATCTAGCTTGTCTACATTTCTTGTTAAGATTCTGCCGTGACAAGAACTACTATCTTCTGAATTCCCACTACAGAGAACCTATAACACAACCAGTCAGCTAAACTCCTCCAATTACTTTGTCACTTGTCTACTTGAAAAATGTAATGAGACGAGTACCAGGATAAACATACATGCGTGTAGGAGGGTATTACTATTTGCTAAGTGGTGAATAGTCTATTTGAGTTTATGCTCAGCACTTATTACCAGGCAAACATTGCTAGTCATGATAGTGTTTGCTGTCTGGCTCAAAGACCAAACCCACTAAGGCAAATCCTCAGTATAATTGGTAAAATTCAGCTGTCTTCAGCCTTGTGCTGAAATGGGGTTTTTTGCCATTGATTTCACAATAGAAAGGACTGCTCCACTACCAAGACTTGGTTGCCTCCTGAGGATCTGGTTGTGTTTGCTGTTAAAGTTGAATCTTTTCTATCTCATTTTGTCTGGGCTGTTCCCAGCTCTGTGGAGAAGTTAGTCTTAAGGCCCACCAAAGGAGCATCACAGAGACCCTACTAGTGGAGGCTGCTGGAGGCATGTTTTGAATTAATGTTATTCTATCAACAGAACACAAGCCCTACCCAATTACTGCCAGTGAAGATCTCGGCAAAATGCCAGGCCACTCTTCCAAGTATTTTTTTTTGCTTTGTCCCCCGTATCCTGAGTTAAATTTTGCTTAGATTAATGAATTCCTGAAGGTGACTTCTTATAAAATAACAAAAGAAAGTAAATACTAAACAAAACAGAAAAACTGTAATTAAATTTCTTCATATAGGGTAAAAGAAAAAAATGCAATTCCCTTTGAAAAAACATATAAAGTTGTTTTTTCTAACCCCTTTCCTTCCCTCTGGGACCTTTATTTATTGCATATTTCAGCAGCTACTGCCAGGTGATGAGTCTATCAAATGATAATGTAACTGCTGACTTCATTTATTAAACTTCACAAGGGCCAGGCATGAAGTGTAAATAGAAAAATCACTATCTCTGGATGCCAACAATGATAATTGCAGCTACAGTTACTGTGAAGGCAGTGGAGTGCTTTGCAGAGTAAATGAGAGGCAGGTTTTTCCTCGGTAGATAAACATCCTGTTATAGTTCTGAGCAAGTGGAGAGATAACACAAACAACACAACTGTTTAGCAAATGCACTGTTTATCATTTGGCTAGTTGAAGGGAAAAGGTAGGAGTTATAAAGTCAAGTAAAAAATATAGGAACAAATATTGAACCCTGATCAAGAGAGAGAGATATGGCCTGACTTATCTCCAGGTCAACACTACAGTGAGAATGAATTTTCAAATTACATCTCTGCATTATTCAAGTAATAACTACCTGTTTCTGGCACAGCATTGTCATCCTGCCTCCCCAGGGGTATCTTCAGTGTGTTCCCATGGGTATCTTCCAGAATTCATGACTCTCATATATCACTCTGCTTTGAAGGGCTGAGCTCAGTGCAACACAATATTTAGCAGTGTTTCAGTGGGGAATGAAAGAGGGAAGATGAACAATTCCTTACCAAGAAAACAGCTTTGGGCACAAGCTGTAGAGGTCTCTCATTTTCATGCACAAAGACAAGGCTCAGATGTAAGCTTTGAGGGATTTGTTATGAGAATACTGGATGACTAAAAGTGCAAAGCTTGGGACATTACCAAAGCAGCAGAAAGGAACTTGCACCCTCCTGCTTACAGACACATTCCTGGGCGTCTCTTTCGTTCCATGAGAATGAACAGTCCTGTTGTTGTGCCATGAGCTGGAAAGTCAGGAGGCAGTGGCTCAGTTCACCACTCCACTCAGGGCCAGTGCTAGGGACAGATAAGCAAAATAGCCAGCGGTGGGGTCTCCAAACCTTTCTCAGCATCTCCTCTCTTGCTTTTTCAGGAGAGGCAAAGTAGGTAGTGAATTCTACCAACAGTAAATTGTCAGAGAGGGCAGGGTTCTAAGACTGCCTATGCTTTCCCTCTGATTGACTTCTGCAGCCCCAAAGATTAAGGAGAAAGTTTAATTCTTTTCCCAACATCGATGATAAGCTTGGAAGCAGTCTTCATTTTACCACCATCCTTTTGACTAATACCAGCTGAATCAGGCTGTTCATCTGTGCCTCAATTTCTGAAGCAACAAAATGGCAATAGTACTATTTCCCCATCGTGTATCTCAGATAAAAAGCATTTTAGTAGCACAAAGATGCTAGTTTTGTTATTATACACCTTATGGTAGAAAGAAAGGCTGGAAGAGTTGTTATTTATGAATATCTTTGAAGACAGAAAATATTATTTCTTTTTTCCTAGCAGTGAAAAAACAAGAGCAGATTTCAGGGCAGGTGGTAAAGAACCAGATGCCATTGACAAATTAATAAATCTTCAAATAATAACAAGAGTAACTTCTCAAGTGAACTCGGACTGAAGTTTTTTTGGTAGTGGGTCAAGCTAACATATGGTCGGCTTAGACACTGAGATGACAGACAGAATCTGAACAGAAGCAATCAAAACGAAATCTGTTAAGGAACAGACACAAAAAATATGATCAGTGGAGGCAGGAAAATTAGATTGACAGCTGAGAGAAGCAGATAAATGATAAATAAGCGATTTGGCTTTTTTTTTTTTTGTAACAGGAGTTCAAGCAATTTTCCCCCGCTATATTATTTCATAAACTTTGGATATCTTAACAGGCTGATAACAGGAAAGACATTTAAAAGTAAATACCGTGTTTCCATAGGGAGCGTAACACAAAGCATCACTGATCGTGTTTCCAAAAAGGATATACTTTTGTAGTTGTCTGAACTTAATCTCTCATTTGCATGCCAGAGTTTCTGCCACGTTAGACATTGCTGAACACACGGAGGAACTGAAAGACCCGGACAAATCAGCCACAGGCAACTGCAGCAGGAGGGTCTCAGCTTTGGTTTTCTTGGTCTGCTAATTGCTCTTGCAACACTCTTTGGAAGCAGGCCAGACAAGATAACTGCAGCAACACAGGTGTTATCCTTCACCCCCATCCCTCTGCTGCTGCCCGTTGCCACCTCTCAAACCAAAACACACCATGCAGAGCTGAAATAGCATCACCAATCTTATGAGCACTTTTCATTTGCTTCAGTGCAAAGCCAGCCACCTTAGTTCAAACTGCCCAAGTCCATTATCTAGATCTGGCAATAATCAACATATGTAGTAAAACATGGGTAATAACTATATCTCCAATGAAATCAATGGAAAACCTTCTTCTTATGGCAGTGGAATTAAAATATGTAGCAAACACACAAACTGGAAAGCCTGGCATTGCCATGGGTAAATTATAGCCAATGCATAGTCTTACTTCTGGCTCCTCTTGGATTCTTGAATTCTTATCTAGAACAGCCAGTGTGTGGAAGGAGAAGATTCAGTTGAAAAACCACAGTTAACATCTCAGTTTTGAGATATCTGTGCTTGCACAGGTGGATATATATATTTATTTGGCATGATGCCGTGAACTCAAAGAATGTTGACAGAGTTCCTATCAATTACCTAGAGTAGCTATGAAATCTCATCACCCCATTTTGCTTCCCACCTTCTAATTCATAAAAAAGCAATACACTCTTGTGAGTTATTTTAACTCTACTGTGACCACTCCACAGTTGGCGGCTACAACATGGTTTTAATTATTTGTAATTACAGAATAGCAGAGTTTCTATGAGCTCATGTGCGTAATTTCAGAACTGCAAGAGCCTAATAATAAATAAAAAAGTTAATCTTTGCTGATTACACTCTACGCGGTTGCATATTCATGTCTTACAGGAATGGTGGTTTTCATAATGGATAATTTTTTTTTATAATTATATATTATATGTAAAAATTATAATTCACCTCCAAGTGTCTATCAACAAAGCCCAAAACAAACTGCTAATGTGAGAAAGTCAGAGGAGACTTAGGTGTTAGGTAAATAAATATATATATTCTGGAAAGGTGACTAAAGCCTGACCATGCCTAGGGGAGTTGAAAACTCAATGTTCAGCAGAAGGAGCTGCACCTGACTAGCAGTAAGTAAGAAGAGGTCAGCCTGGGTACTGGCTAATTCCCACAAAGGGAACAGGACTTAGGACTCTCCATCCTTTCCAGTATTTGTTTGGCTCATAGAGGTGACTTCCCAGTGAGAAGGAATCAGACCATCATGCTGTGGCAAGACCATGCCATGGTCCCCACCTCTCCCACCAGGACAGAGTTGCCACGTTACTCACCAACAGCTGGATTCCTGGGGATCCATCAGCGAAACACTGGAAATGGAAGTGCCAACAAGGGGCAGTGTAACAGGGAAACCCCCTGGTGAACAGAATCCTCTATTGGTAAAAAGGGATATTGCTTCTTTTTTCTTACAAGGATGCATTCATTCGTTATGACTAAGTGCTCAAGTTAACTAGGCTGGTCATTCAAAAATAGTACAAAAAATAGCTCAATACACAATGAGAAGGAGGTGCAGCTAATGAAGGTTTTTCTCCCTCAGTGAACAAACTTGTTTGCCAGATAAAGTCTTATTAAAGATTAAATTAATAAAACCTGTCTCTATTTTGTATTCTGTAGGCAATTCCAAGTTGTATATTTGCATTTCAACTTCATTTCTGTTGTGGCTTTCTATACTTTCATGAAAAAGGAGTTGGATTCAAGAACAAGAATACCAGACTATTATCCCAGACATGAAATGTTAGGATGTATATATTTAGATTTCCTAAAGAACATATTACCTAGTGGCAAAAAGATAGAAAATATAATACATGTGAAAGATGATAGTATGAAATGCACAGAATTTTTAAGCCATCTGAAACAAGAATAGAAAAGGTTTTCTGCCTAGAGATATAGAAAACAATTTGTAAAATAGTAGAAAAATGGGATGTGCTTAAGTCTGTATTGAGTCATCTTCAAGTGTTATCAAATGGATGAAAAAATCCATAAAATCCACACAGATTGCATGAGTTAACTATGTTCAGATTATGATTTGCACTAGAAAGAGGATTATCCCTGCATTGCTATTGTGGATGGTACAATCAAGGCAGGAGTTGCTTTTCAACTCACTGAAATGAAAACAGCTTAGACTGGACAGACTGGTTCATGTAAGGTAGAGGTGAAATTAGAAAAAGGCTGATCTAAAAGATAGAAACTCGAAGGTCTGTGAAATAGTGTTTTTCAAGCTGATGACTGTAATGTTATGTTTCCAGCATGTTACATTATAATATGATCCAAAATCCTTTAGATTCTTTCCTTTTGCGGAACTACAAGGTTGGGAGAAGTTTCTGATTTGGAATGTGAAACACACACTTCACTTGAACATGTTGCTCTGATAAGGTTCAAGAGCTTTACCAAATCAAAGCCTTTCCTAGTAAAACACATACTTTGTGATAAACATTTATGCAGAATTAAAAGGTTACCATTCCTCAGCTGAGCTGCCATAAGTGTGCATCTATAGGTGAGCTGTCTGCTACAATATAAAATCAAATAGCTTAACTGAAACTTCGTTTACTTTTGTATATATCGCTTCAATTAGATCATTTGCAGCTATCAGAACATACGCTTAGTCTCTCACCTGAGTTCACACACACACACACACACACACCCTCTCCCCCAGTTTGTTTGACTTCTCTGGAGTTATGGTAAATACCAATAGTCCCAATTCCAGTACCAAAAGTCCAATTCCAGTCATGCAGGGACAGGTATGAGATTTGTATTAGTCCTCACAGCTCACTGGTTAAAATGCCCGTTTCTTTCAGTGGCTGCCTTCCTGGGACTCAAGCTGTCTTTCTGCAGAAGTGAGACACTAAACAATTCAATTTTTGCCATTTGAGAACTGCAAAGTACTAGTAAATATTTTACTATCCATTTTATGATTTTTTGTAAATGAAATGCATAAAGGAGCTAAAGAGATTATAGCATTTTCTGTATTTCTATTCCTTCTTTACGACCCCCCAAACATTAGGTGAAAATTTGTAAGTTTATCCATAATGTGCAATGATACAGCACATAGATTCTAATAGATGGTATTACAGTGCATAGATCTCCCAAAGCAGAGGCTGATGAAAATGGATTTCACTGCATGTGGAGTTGGAAACGTACTTGTCAGCTAAGCATTTCAACAATATTAAATTCATAATAAAAAACAAATAGTCATTATTATTCTTGGTGTAGTTCCATGTGATTGCTAAGGTATCTGGCTGCCACTCTGATAGAAAAGGTATATTTTAAAATGATGATTTGTCCAGACCACAAACTGCATAGGGAGAACTGCAGTGCTGCTCTACTGACAATTAATTTTAACCCTATGTTTGTTAACACAAACATTTGAAAAAGGGATTTTTAACACCATTGAAAAATGCCCATTCAGTGTTGAGTGTATATAAAAAAATACTTTATGGAATTATTTTTTAGATACTTTTTTTTTCTCATCACTTCCTGTATCTCTTTGCCCTCCCTAATTAGTTAGTCAATACCTGCGGTGTTGAATTGTTTTTGCCAGAGAAAGCAATCAATGATCTGACTAGAAGGGTACTTGCTCTGATCTTGCTTGCTTGGATTTAGATTTCAGGTTGGCTAAGCCACCCTCTAGAAGTAAGGTGGCTGTTGTTTTCAGTTCACTCCAGAGACAGCCACAGGCAAATTCAATAATGAAATATGGTGAAATACTGTTTTCAAATAACTTCAGCAGCAGTAAGGATATCATAGCTCAGAAGCAACCACAGAGAATATTTTTGAGCTATTTGATTACATTAAAAAAGGAATTTTCAAGAGAATTCAACCACAACATATGTGCCACAGAAAAAGCAAGAAAGCAAAATAATTGCCTTGCTGATAAATATTTATGAGCAGTCCTGGCTCTTGAGTTGGAATTAGCAAAGCATGATTAGGCCACCATCAGACAAGCTGGCCACCGCAGTCCTTCAGAACATCTTAGGACTGTAAGACCTTGAGCTAATGAAATTTCAGACAGTTAGTGGGTTAAGTGAATAATAGGGAAATTGCTTCTTAGGAACTCGAGACATAAGACAGTCTGGACTAAATTGCAGTTTGCCATTTCACTAAGGCTGATTTGGGGGTAAGCATGCTGGCGATATCACTCAGATACTAGTAGTTCTCTGATGACTTCTTATAGATCTGCCTTCAAGCTTGGAGAAACAAGTGAGATGGCCCAAAGAGGAGCGAGGAAAATCATAGCAGCTCAACTAACTGTGTTGTTCCTCTCCTCTATTTAAAGTCCTTGCAAGACTTACTAGCAAAGTCTGAGTAGCTCAGAGCAGGCTTTAGAATGCACCTAATCTAGGCAAAAAATACATGTCATACATCTTATTTTTCTTTAAGTTCCTCTACCCTGGACTGAGAGTATTGCAGTAGTAAAGCCACAGTGGCTAGTGCAGACACATAGGATCCTACAACCGTAGGATAGGATCACAGGACCATGGGACAATCATATGGGATGAAGTGGACCTCAGGAAGTCTCTAGTCCAACCTCCTGCTCACAGTGGGATCAGTGATGAGATCAGACCAGGTTGCTCAAGGCTTTTATTGAGCCGGTTACAAGCTACCTTGATTACACCCCTGGCACCCGCTGCAGCTGTGCAGGAAGGCACTGAGTTTGCTCTTCAGTGATTTGCTCTCAACCAGGCTAAAAGATAAGGAAGGCTTACAGCATGAAAGGTGAAAAGCAGTTTCATCACACTAACAGTCCATAGGTTTTGATTCACATTAGGCATTCATAGGCCCAAGCTATAGGCAGCTGTCTGTCTGCAACAAAAAGTTAAGACGCAAGCACCAGCTTGGACCCTGACTATGCAAAAATGACTAAGAGTTCAGAAAAAAGTATTTTAGCAAAGCTTGAAATGTAACAATGTAGGTGGATGGCAAATCTGGTTTTGGCAGTAGGACTGGATGTATGTTTAAGTAACAGTGCATATCTATCACCCTGCTCTGCTAGTGGATACTTTTTACCTAAGTAAGGATGTCTGCCACACAAAGATGAACACAGAGCCCCTGAAAGAAAGAAAGATAATGAAGAAGGAGGGGTCCCCCAGCAGCAGAAAAGGAGAGGAAAATAGTCTTTAGATTGAGAGAGATGTCAATGGGGTGTTTTGAAGAAAGCAGGAGCGAGTTACCCCAGCGAAAGTCCACAGGCAAGGATCTGTTATACACCCCAGCTTGCAAACACAGGCCTGTGATTTATTAGGAAGACTCAATTCATTGCTGTAAGCCTTGAGCATGATAGCTTTCAAAGTTTTCAGCTTCACAAACATAGTAGATTACGCTTGTTTTTCTCTGGCCATATCTGTGACCCTGATCCATGGCTCAGTGCCTGAAATGGAAGCAGCATTAGAAAAATACTCACCACTATAAAATCACAGAGAGGTGATAAGAGTCTTTCTACACACAAAGCAGATATGATGAGTGCTTTTGAATAAGCTACCCTGCTGGGGTGATTGTATTGATTGGGAAAAGAGGGATAATCGTGAACTGATTTGACTTTTTTTTAATCAGATATGCTCCTGAATTTTCTAAGCAAGAAAACCTAGTGGATAATTTTATTACGACTGTATAAATTTATGCACTGAGGCAGTTGTAGCTAATATTTTTACCTTTTCTGTTTCAAATTCTTCTGCACTGTGACAGCACTTGTGGTGTTCCTTCCTAGAGGTGGCTGCGTTTCAGGAGTGAGACACCATTTATGTGATCAATTGATCTTGCCTGCATAGTGTGATACAAATGCGTCAGGCTTTATTGTTGTCTTTATTCATTATTGCATTATGTAGTACAGTAGCAGAAGTGTTTATCGTATTCTTTCATACACACAGTAGTGCCCAGAGCATCTAGGATTTATCCAGCATAAGAACTTGTTAAAGGTTCCAGAAGTACAAACCAGTGAATAACAACCACAAGAAATTGTTCTAATACACTTCTGCTTTTGCACAGGACCGTCAAAATAATTAATGCTCTCATCAGTGATTTCCATCTCCTCACCCTAATAGGCAACACCTTAGGATTTGATTCTCTTTTCCAGCATGACCCACTGAATGGCTCAGAACAGTTACAAGAGCTCCCGTAAGCAGAGATGGGAGTGCTAAACATGACAGTGCCCTTCTCAGATCATCTTGCAAGACTGGTGGTCAGACCGGTTGTAACAGGCATCTTCTTCTTTGACCTTCCTCAGCTGCTCAGAGAAAGAAGACCCCATGATTTTTCCAGAGTAAGCCTTTAAACCTAAGGAACTATATACTTGGTTTCAAGGATAGCATCTGGAGATACCTCTGTTTAGAGTATATCCACCCACTCAGAGACTTACAAAGCTCTCATTCCTGCAGTGCACTTGTTATTGCTGAACAGAGACAAAAACAGTACCTTAATTTTGGAATTATTTGTTGAGATTCATGTAAGATATTTATCAAAGATAATAATTTGCTCAGTCTCTTTGTGAAGTCCCCAAAGCGAAGTCATGCCTGTGAAGCAGTCAGATCCGTTAAGAGCAGTAAAGAATGCAAGTATATCCCATACTTATCCTTCATATGGAGAAGAACCATGTTTAAAAGAGTTACAGAGGCTGGATTTGTAACAAAATGCATCAGGGATGGATGGATGTATAGTAGAGATTGTGGAAATAATCTTGCATATAGAAGACTGCAGAGAAGAAGCATCAGTTGCTTTGGCAGACTCCATGGTCACAGCAAAGTGTAAAGCAAGACAGGAAAATCTGCTATGTTCCAAGGACCTTCTTATCACTCCTTTTTGAGTGCAAGCCTCACATATCTGCATTGGTAAATTTAGTTTTCTCTGTATTAATCTGGTGGAATGAAATTGATACATCAAAACATACAAAACAAACCTCTATTTTGCTGTGCAAAGAGAGCGCTATGCAACAGGAGTATAGCATGGCTGATACCTGTGTGAAAACAAGAGACTACTTGCCAAACAGCATCACAGCCATGTATTTTAGTCTGTTTAAGCTGGCTAGGCTAACCACCTGATTAAAAGAATCTTTTTTCAAAGCATAAAGCTGTATGGCAGTGCTCATAACAAATATATTTTTTATTTTGTCAGCTGAATAACAACAGAGGATTTTCTAGCGTTTAAGTAATTCTGACGATTGCACCAGGAGCATTTTTTCCCCTGCCTAATTCTCCAGTGAACAGCATTGTGCCTTAGCATCACACGCTAGGAAATCTGGTGTCAGTACTACACCTCTGCCTCACAAGCCTCATCCTCTTCGGATGGATCCTTTCGGATCCTTTCCCACCGTGTGTCCTTTACTATTTCAAGATGCTCTTTCCCACTCTTCCTTCCTCGGTACAGCCGGTTTTCTCCCAGCAATTAGAGGGGACTGCTGTAGAAAGAAGTCGGCTAGACTGCCAGAGAATTTGCTTCATTAGAGGGCTGTCTCTTCAAGGACCTATTTACATGTTCTCGTCACTGCCACATTACCTGTGGTTTTTTGAAAGCAGCAGAAAGAAGTGTCACAGCCTATATTGGCAGACAAATACACTCCAAAACCCCAACCAGTCAATCTCAGCATTATACATTAAAATCTCCTGCTTTCTTAAAACTTGTCCCAGAGCTTAACTTCTCTAGCACTCCTGGAGCCAAGCTGATGCTCTGTGGATGCCTCAACACTCTGCATCCTGACACACAGATGTAAAAAAATTAGCCAGCACAGACCTGTGCATGGCCTTCTGAGCTTGCTTTTTTTCAGTGAAGGTCAGGCACTGCGGTTTCATTTTTCACAGGCAATCAGAGTGCATTTCCACCCCAGCTGAATGTAGTGCATGCTCTGCAACAGCAACACAGGCCGATATATTTTAAAAAGCTGGACAGTCTCAAACCCTGTGTATAAACTCATTTTTTTTCCCGCAAGGGAGACGTGCCAGCATATCCATAAGGAAGATGAAGTGGTTACTCTCTTTCCTCCACTATGCTGTGGTAAGACTCCGCCAGCCAAAGAGAAGTTTCTGGACCATCAGCACAGTCATCAACTCTGTGACAATCCAGTTCTATTCACTTTGCTGACAAACTGCAGTATCACCCGTGAGAGTTATTTGGGACATATTAGCTTTCACCATAAGATTCAACCTAACAATAACAAATGTGAAATGTTTTCTGTTGATTTTTTTTCTTCTTAGTTTTCTGCAATTGAAAACCACGTATTTTCCAGTCTGTTCTGTAGTCAATTAATATTTTAAAAGTGTATGCAGCAGCCACAGCAACAGCCATGTGCAATGAAAATACCTATTTAAATGAAAAGGTCACCTGTCTCCTTCCCTGTCACAGTCTGCTTGGGAGACAGGGCTGTTCCCCTTCTGCATTTTAGACTGGCACCCACTGACAGGCTTCTCTCTCTCACTTCAAGGCATGTGGTGAGACAGCCAGCCTCTATTTTCCTTTTTACTTTTGATCCACCTATTTCCCTGTAGACAGCCTTCTTCCTAGAAGTCCTATGAATAACTTCCATTCCGCACAGAGAGTCTGGACACTGCAAAAAACTGTATCGCAGAGTCTGAGCTCCTCTCCCCTGCAAGCGAGTGGAGGCTTTTATCCCTCATCCATCAGCCCATTCAGGTGTTGTAGATACATAGCAAAAAGCTGGAATACAACTTAATTTCTTCTTTCCTCACGAGATTTGGGAGGCCACCTCATCAGCATTTGAAAAAGCTTTGCATGAGGTAAAAGAAACCGTAACAAACAACCCTTGATGCTGCCTTTACTGCTGGTTAATCTGCTCCCCCCAAGATGACTCCTCTCAGGATTGTGTTGATTTGGAAAATTGTGTTGATTTGGAAATAAGAGCAGTAATATTGTAAATCAATGTGACTCAAAGCCACACAATTAAAAGGTTGATGCTGTGATTTAAGCCTATGTTTTATGCTTATTCTTTAGTGACTGTATATGCCATTTAAGTCAAAAGCAGATTTCACTTACAGCAGTTTGGGAAGTGTGTCTAACCAAAAAAGGTATAAAAGATTAAGATGCCGAAAAGCTGCATATGCTTCAGACAT
>NW_009260595.1:1272862-1291040 GCF_000687185.1 Egretta garzetta | reverse complement strand
TTGAACAGGCACCAAACCAATGGGATTTCTATGAGTTGCACCATGGAAAATAAGAAAATGTTTAAACTTTGTGCAATTGCACAAAGTATCCACATTCACTGCTCCTGAAGACAAACTTGCTGGACAGCTGCACAGTTCTGTGGCTTGCCAAATTTTTTAATTCAAGCTGTAGCCATGAAAGAAAAGGGGTACTTGTTAGAAACACAATACCTCTGCCAGCTTCCAGCTGTGAAGTAACTTGGCACCTGGAAAACACCAAGTGTTGGTGAGAAGCCCCTTACATGGCCTTCTCAAAAATGCCGTGACTGACTCTGGAGCCATATCAGCAGAGGTAGACAGAGTTCCCAACTAGTGATGTTTAACATCAGCAGAAGTACTTTGCAACTGAATAGCACTTTTGTTTACCAAAAAAAATAAATAAATAAACTGGAGAGACCCAGAATGTTCTGGCAATGACCAAAGGAGGACACGTACCCTTGTGGTTGAGGCAACAGCCTCAGCAGTGACTATGCTTTTCCCTTAGACTGAATTAGGGTGAAAGTGGTGTTTTGAATAACTTGAGCTAGGATTTTATTTTTGTTCTCCCAGAACCATGCATTCAATATCACAGTCTCTCTCAAGCCTACATGTCTTCCTGAAGTCAAAAATTCAGGTTTTAATCTGAAAAAAACCAGACATTTGGAAACAATTCCAGATTTCTTTTTTCATTTGCTTTGAGGTTTCAAACAAATTTTGAAGCTGCAAGTGTTGCTTGGAGTGATCGGCATCCAGCATTTCATTAAAAGCCCAAGTGATGAAAAGCACAGCCTAAGCAATACTCATGTCATTAGATGTCCACCTTTATAAATCCTGAGTAGCCACCAAAGTCTAAAGGGGAACAATACAATTGATTGGATTTTAAAAAAGAACAACTCCTCATATAGATATTCATAGCTCTGCTTGGGTTACACAATTCCAGCCTACTGCATCATCTCTCTCCTATGTTGTACCTTTTAAAAAAGTTTTAAAATTCTAGGGGTTTGTCCCTCTGTGGGGAGATACAGTTGTGCATTGCACATTTCTAGGGTTCCAAACATATGATCTGTCTGTAGCAGACATTTAAAGGAAAGAACAAAGCACATGTTCTAAGAATCACACTGGCAACATAGGAGGCACCCAGTTGCAAAGTAAAGATCTGAATGGTATTTACTTTGCGTTTCCTACAGCTCACCACCAGCTTTAGGCACATTAAATTATAGATCCTTTCAAACACAGCCTCTACCAAAGAAGAAGCTGTGTCAGGCCATGATAATAAAAAGTCAGATAAAGGTCACTGCCTTAAACGTTACCAATCACATTACCTTCTCCAGACATTTTGGCTTAAATCACTGCTCTGAATATGAATATCTTTTCAAACTGCCTAAGAGGATGTGGGAAAACCTCCTGGTTTGTTTAGAAGGTAAATTTACTGACCCACTAACACTTTACACAGATTAAACTTCAATCCAGCAAACCCTTTTGCTTTTTCATGCTTCAAAATTACGTATTACTGGACCTGCCATGACTGTCCACACTCTTTTCAAGAATTTCCCTCAAGAAAGTTTTTGTATGCTGTGACCTGTAAAGTTAAGTAGTACTTCTGCAAGTCTATTATAAACACTTACATTGGACGTTGCTGTGTCAGAAGACAAATACACTAATACCACAGAAGGCTTTTTTGAGATAAGCTTTCCTTTTCTCTTCCATGTCTGCCACTTCCACTCCAGAAGTAAAATGTGGTTGAAGCACAAAACTATCAAAATGAGAGTTGAAAAACTAAAGTTGGTTTAGATGTTTTAAATTCTTTCATATATGAAAATATATATTTGTGCTTTGTACTATATATACCCATGTCTCCATTTGTACTACATGGAGAAGAGGAGAAAAAACCCAGGAAAACATTTAAGTAAATTTTAGAGGAATAAACATTAGGTTTGTGGTTTGGTTTCTTTTTTAAAAATTATTATTTTTTAATAACTGACATTTGCCTTGTGGCCCTTCAAAATTAAGCATGTCACCCTTCTAGACAACTGAAAAGAAAATCAGGGAACATGTTTTTCTGGCTGAGTTAAATCTCAGGTTTGTTTTTCCTGCAGCACTGGACTGATGATTAAAATAGGTTTTAGCTCCTCTAATGAAAGTTTATTTAGTGTTGCAAGTCCATGGATTAGGATAGCTTTCTCAACAGCTGATTCAAAGCTGGTATCTTTGATTAAAAAAGGGATCTAGGGCCAGCCAGCAGGTTTGGTGTTAGTGGGTACAGAGTAGGTTATTTTTTTCAAGATACAGTTGCTGTCATCTGCTGCCACCTCTCAGATGCCACCACAATATAGAGAGTTGCTGATGACTGCTTAATTCAGGCCAGTGTTCAAACTGCTCAGTTCATCCTGGAGACCAAACGCAGTCTGAGGAGCTCTATATTTACCCCTTGTGGCTGGAACTCAGGAGCTGCATAGCACTGTGACTGGCGTGCATAGCTATGGGAAAACTTCCATCTTTATTACAGATTTTTACCTATGTGCTATAAAATCATCATGCACAAGCCTGAAAAATGCATTTAACATCACTCTTTAAATTTCCAGAAATAATTACAATTTGCGTCATTTGAAAAAGTAGCCAGATCCCACAGATCTCAAAGCAGTCGCTGTGCTACGAAGCAGAACCTTGGCTAAAAATTTTTCTTAGCCAGCATCGGATGCATTTTTTCTTCTGAAAGCTGAAAAATACAAATCTAAGCCTCCTTCCCAGAAGCATGACTGAGAAAAGAAACCTGTCTTTCAGTAAGAAAATTGGCAAAAAACAGAACAAAACTTCTTTTTTTTTCTTTTAAATACCATGAGTGTTTACTAGATGTGTTATGCATAGCACTGATCAGCCAGCAGTGCAAAGGTAAATGCTGTGGTATTCTAACAAAACTGCTACCAAAGGATACCAGGAAGGGGCACTAACAATGCAGATACCAACAAAAGAAACTTAAGCAGCTTTTTTTAGCTATTTAAACTGTAGCATCACTATTCTAAGACCCAAAATAGGATTTCAAGGGAGTGTGAAAAAGGTTTATTTCTTGAGTGATGTCCTAGTCAGCTGAGCATAAGGGGTTTCTTTATTCCTTCCCTGAGAGGCACAGCAGGAACCATTTAAAGGCATGGTGTTACCATTGCATCCTTTTGTTTCAAGGCCATGGCCTACAGCAGGCTAAAACAGTGATAGGATAAGCCACTGCTTACATCCTAATAGAAATTCTCCCACATTGTTTGGGAGGAGGATTCACAAAGATCATTGTCTGACCAGGGATGAGATCACCCAGAGCAAGCAATTTACACCCAAGCCTTCTGAAGTGTGGGAAGGAGTCATACCCTAGAGAGGAGTATATATAAAGGACGATTCGTAGAAAGCATCCATGCACAGTCACTGGAGAAGGGCAGGAGTTAGCTCTGGTGCTTGGCTATCAGGATACTTATTCTCATTACTTGCTCCAGTTCTTTATCCTGTTAGCTAAATTCAAGTCTCAAATTATTAAAAATAAACAGTGTTCATGAGTATGCACACAGTGCACTATCCTTGCAGCTGGAAAAGGGATCTGGCCACTGGCATGATTAGTCATTGGAAAAATTAGGCTTTTTAAAATCTGTCAATTTGACTGGTCCTTCACCTCCATGGCTCTCACCTACTCTAGTCCCACAGTTGCTGATCCACCTGATGGTTGATTCTTGCCTTTCATCTCTGGCTCGTCCTTTCAAGCTGTCTGTATATCCTCATTCCCACAAATCATACAAGGTTGTCCATGAGCCCTATCCTTACACCCATCAAGCACGATCTTGCTTAAAAAAAGAAATAGCTTTTTGTGGGAGAGAAGGTTGGAAAAATTTAAAGCCAGCAAAGCCCATGAGAAAAAAGTTTAGAAGTATCCATAGTTCCTCAGCTGGAGGAGATTATATATACAAATAACATTCATATAGAGCATTAGCATTTATAAATATGAAGCATTATTTTGGCAATTTTAACAAAGTCTTCGTTAATTTCTAATGTATAGATCCCTGCAGTACAAGATGCCCTGTAAACAGAAAGATACGTTGTAACTCAGGAAAAAAAAAATAAAACCAACCCTTTCTCCTCTCTCAGGTAAGCTGTTTTCTGAACAAGCTCCAAACCTGACAGCTGGCTCCCACGAGAGCCATGCTCTCAGTGTGATTTATACTGTTGAAAATTGGCAAATGGCCCCGTAAATGGGTGCCGTGCTTTAGAAGGCTCATACTCCCAAATAATTCTGGCTGTGGCAATCTCAAAGAAATAATTCCACCATCAGGGGACTCAAGGCTTTGTAGTTGGGTACAGCCTGTCTTGAATGCTGATACCCAGCCCAAGTATGTCCTATACCTGACGTTAGTCGTTTTTGCTGGCATTGCTGTAGCTACACTAATGAGACACTAGCAGAGAATTCCCATGTGTCAGGGTAATTTGCAGCTGGATCTCTCATAAAAGGAACATTATATGCCATAATGCAGATGCATGCCAAGACAAGGCAGATCAGGAAATCTTGCAGCAAAACTGAGCTCTTGGAGACTCGCCAGTGTGGGGGGAAAATATCTACCAAGATGTTCTCCGAAAGCCCAGGCTGAAAAAATTCCACAGACTGGATGAAATCTCCTCTCCTTGCCCAGTGCTGATGAAATGGTTGTTTAAAAGCAGATGTGAGGGATAGACAACTGTGAACAGCCCTGAATTAAAACAAGAGTTTGACAGGAACGAAACCAAAATAACCGAATTTTCTTGGACATGAGATGAGAAGCTCTAAAGGCAAGTTAGTTTGGAAAACTTAGTATTTTTAGAATCACTCAACAGAGCAGATGTAAATTAACACTTACTGAAAAAAAAATTCCCTCAGTAAAATAAAAATTTCACTTTAAATAACCACTTTCAAAAGTATTATTTAGACCTCCAGCTTCTAACCTTCCCCCCACTCCCAAGTGTCTTCCATGTTAAAAACCACAGTTCTGGTTCAGCAACTGGTTCCTATCCAGCATATATCACTGCAACTCAGCTAGTAGTGCTGTCCTGAAGAGATTAATATTAAGTGAAGAAAAGTAGCTAGAGATATGTAGCTCATCAAAACTGGTGACGTTCCCCTTAGATCAACAATTGGAATATTATTTCTTCCAGCCACAGGGTTACTCTCATCCCTAAAATACCTCTTGTAGAAAAGTGGTTGTATGAGCTTATTCTCTAGCCAGTTACTCCAAGGTAATGTAATTTAACCAAGGAGAAAAAGGTGAAAATCTATCTGCAGCACTGGAAACTGAGTTTAATGATTTTGAAATTATTCTGCTTGTATGAATCTGAACTCTCACCAAGGAAAGAAGGGGAGGAATAAATCGGTCAACAGATCAGTTACAAGGAGTATCTGTAAGTCTGCAGGCTGGCAGAAGCTCGTATTTAATCTTTTAAAATGTTCACGCCAGTCACTCATGAAACAATCAAAAGCAAAATCAGAAATTAAAATTATTTTGCATCTCATTACCTGAGCTAACATGTTCACAACTTTTGGTAAAAGGGAGACTTTGTCAAAAAAAGTCTCAAAAAATGAGAAGCATTCTATGAATTTTTCAAACTTCTGAAAGTTTTGTCCTGTAAGAGGCAAATAAAATGAGAATGTGTACTTAATTTCTTGAAATGTATTGACTTTTTACAATTGCTTCATGAAGGCTGATGATTCCACTTCCCTAAATGGATACCAAATTGTTGTTGATATTAACCAGAAAGTATATTGGATGTATTTAATGATGCTGACTTGATTGATCTTTTCTTTTTCTGAATGATGGGTGTTGGGCTACAATCTGATGAAGAATATCTTTTTTTAATATTACAAAATCTTTATGTTTTTGAGGTATATTCTACATAGAATGAATCTATGTATATATCTGCTATCATAATCCTTGTGCTTACCACGTAAAACAACAACTTCCCTGCAACTTTAAATAAACAAAATAAGATAATGGCCATGTTGCTTTAAAAAATTGCGCAATCACCTCCCTGCTTTCCATATCATGGGTATGTTCTCTCCAAAGAATAGATTTGTTTAGAAATAGTTGATTGTCAAATATCTTAATCATTATTTACTTGCTATTTGCTTCCATATGGAAGCACTGTTAAAGCAAGACCTGTTATGTATTGGGTTGCTCCTAAATCTGCAAGTGCGCTCCTTCCTTTCTTATAAACAGGTGTCAAGCCAAGCATTCTTTCATAGCTGTGACAGTTTCAACTTTAATGACTTTTTCATAATTAACCAGAACAAGAACATTCATGTCTCGTTATAAAAAGGTCAGAATTCTCTTGCAGGTTTTTTTTTTCCTCAGAGGAAGCTGATTTTCTGGAAAGAGGAATCTCTTCCTATGACCTTTGGATTGATAAATGTGAAATTGTTTTCTTTGTTTGGTAAAGGGTATATATCCCATGGAACTGTCAGAACACCATAGCTATTTTAAAGACTGAAAATTATGGCAAGCCTGATCCTGTCTGTCTGAGACCGTACATTATCTACAGCCTAAAAGCTCTCTCATCTCTGAAAAGGACAGCTAACAACTTAGTTTTAGGCTACATAAGACATCAACAATACAGCTGATTCCTTCTTGCAAAGTGTTTTGTTACCAACTTTTTCATTGATTTAAAAAAAGTCAAGAAGTTATCATTAACTCAAGATCCCTAAGCTTTGCCAGAAATTGCATGTGATTTATAATTAACCAGCTCTCTGAGAGGGACCTTAAACCATCAGTAAAACTCCATGAAAGGAAATTTATCACCCATCAAGGATTACTCTTCCCTCAAGATATATGAAAAGGGAACAGGGGCAATTAGGGAATGAGAATTACTGTGTTGCTTACCAAACTGCATTATTCTGGGGATTCTTGAATTGGACACCAGGGAGCAGCTGAACTTTACATGCTCTTCTGGACCTCAAGAGAGCCTGTTAAAATTTCACTGTAGTTCAAAAATGGCCAAGAGGGGAAAAAATAAACTTGAGCTGCATGGAATGGAAACCCTAGTGACTTTTAGTGGTTGTTTAATGATAAACTTCAACTTGGTAAAATTAACAAGTTCTTAAAAAAAAAAAAAAACAACCCCTCTGTGATCATTACAGGGCACACCTCATGGTCTATTACTCATACCAAATGGAAATCTGAACTTGCATAAACTTTATGCACTGTGCTTTATGTCAGGTGGCACTCAATTATCAGTATAAGTCATGAGACACTGCAATGGAGAAATCTCGCACAAAATAACAGTCACAGGGCTCAGCCTACTATGCCTTTGAGGAGATACTTTCCTTTTCCAAAGCAGGATGCATTAGGAAGACCTGACTGACAAGGTGAATCCAGAGCTGTCTGCCACGCTGCAAAGACTTATACTGAGACATTTCTTCTTTTAAGCCTAAAGCAATACTTAAAATACAAAGGTCCCACAGTGACACTGTCAAACCCAATGCATGTACAACATCTGAACCTAAGGAGACTGTAATTCAGCAGTGCCCAAGGAACACAATAAGTGAGGAATCTGAGTGAACTTCAAGTTGATATGTGTTGGGGTATCACTGACAGACATGTTCATTTATCACTCATTCATCCCTCATATAATTAGCACTCTGTTTGTGAGGTCCTATTACTCATCAAAGGCCTCTGATTACAGTCAAATTGAATATTCCCAGCAAGTTTGACAGCTTATAGGAAAATCACTCTACTGAAACCAGTGCTAATGCACTTAAATGACTTGAGAAGGTATGAATACCTCACAAATAATATTGCTTTGATACACTTTCACAGTAAAAGGCCGATTCACATTGGAACTTCAGCACATTGGAACAAATGCTTCCAACTCTAGAATCACAGTCTCTGATTTCAGCTACCACTTCTCCCTGCAGACACCTATGGACTACACAGAGGTCATTTTTAGATCTCTTGAGCATTTAGAGTTCTACTGCTGAGCTTGAACAGGACTGCCTTCATCCTAACAGAGTATGAACTAGGTGCCCAGATCACCTCAAGAACATTAAACACATGGTTACCCTTGCAAAAGCTGTCCATCTAATACATACACCCAGAACACATTTTGAGCTCTGTACAAAACTTTGTCAGATAAGCTGGCATTGGTACCTTCCCCATTTCATTGGCACCTTCCCCATTTCATTGGCTCCTCCTAAATTCATCCACTTATTCAGAATAAGAATTGTAAGAAATAAGAGTAAGATCTAATCAATTCTTTTCCTAACAAGGATTCAAATTCACATGTCTTCCCTGCCAGAAAAACAGGCTAATTACCAAACAACAGGCAATGTTGGAGCATGATGGTGGTATTTCTCCAGCAAGAAGGGCCTCACAGAAGGCAGAATTATTCATATATTAATAAACCAGAGGTTGTGGCATCAAATATGCTTAGGAGAGATGCAGTGCCCAGCTCTCAAATGCTGAGAAATCTACATTCTAATCTCTGTTAGTGTTTGGTAACAAACAGTAACCAGCTAAGATTTATTATCTTTCCCTCTACTGCAGACCTAAGCTTCTATATTACACCAGAAAAGCAAGCATGCCAAGTCCAAGGTCAAACGAGAAGTTTATAGGTCAGGAGTTGCAGTACAGTCTGTGACATCAAAAGCATTTCAAGTTTCTTCCCCAGACTGTTTGAAACTTTCTCTTCACCACTCTCCTTATGTACATACATTAACAACACAGTGCCCTCTGTGTAACTCCCCCTCCCAAGAGAAGCAAAGTTGTAACATGTTTTTCATCCCTCATTACTATCTGTTCTCATTAACTCCACCTTTATTGTACAGTTTATTTCCAAAACATAAACATTGGGAAGCTGATTAGCTCAATTTGAAAGCAGAGAAAGCTGGGGTCAGAGCAGACCTGACCATAGCAGAATAGTTTCATCTTCATCATGCTCTACCAGGGCAGTGTATCCATGTACAAAACTGGAGAAGCCCTGAAGAAAGCATCAGGCTGTAAGAAGCAATAGCAGAAGGCAATGCTAAACTTCAAAGACACCTCATACAACCATTCAAATAACTTTGAAACGCTACCTACAGCTTATTTCAGACAAGTGGAGAAGATGATACACAAGTCAACTAAGTGGACATCCCAGCAAAAAAAGCAGAGAACAGATCCTGGACAACTTCCTTGGTGTCATAAGCTTCCACTTTACTCCTAAGACTACTATTTCTTTCTTGAAAACAATATGTGAAGAGAGGATTTGGTTAACTGATCATCAGCTTGAACCACCTCTGTAGTCCCATGAATCTGAGTCCACTCAAACTTTAAAGAGCAATGGGAATATAATGCAAGTACATCGTCTCCCCTTTAATCATGACATAGGGAGAGCCAAGATGTGCTTCTCTCCCTGCTCAGCTAAATCTTCATGGTATTTAATTGATGCACAGAATTCAAGTCTTTTTGATATAATAGTGCCAAATTATTTTTGGCTCATCAAGTTTCATACCTCTTGGCTGGATAAGTGCCTTGACAACTGACCTTCTGTTGGTTCTCAAAATTAAAGACTGATTTTATCTTACGTATCCATGAAGCAGATGGAGACGAAATTTTTTTTTTAAAGGTAAAGATAAAGATGTTTTAAAAAAAACAACCCATAATTTGGGAAGTACAGGAAATTAATTTTGTGCATCATCTCATTTTTTTCAGGCTCTCTGGAAAGCACTTACACTCTGACACTTCCTCAAAGGCACCTGTGACGAGGAATCCTACACCATGGAAACCATTGAGGTTCTCCAAGGCCAATTCCAGGTAGAGAATTTGATTTTAAACAAATGCTGTGTACTGGAAACACATGTATACACAGATCCAGCCTATACATGCCACCTGTGCAATATGTCTCAAAACAGAAATCTAGCACCTAGAGGGCAGGTTAACACTGGCAAACACCACCTCATACAAAAGGCACTTTCAGAAGTGCAAGTTCTTGGGATCTGGTGTGCCCAAACACTTTGCAGACACACCCAGTCACTCTCTGTTGCTGAAGGTCTCATTTGCACATAAACCACCTGAAAAAGTAAATGAACATACCTGGAAGGCACAGAGCATCTTGTTAAGTGCACATACTTTGCTCTCAGTTACCTTGACAGCCCAACCCCAGCATTAAGCAGCAAGATCTCAGCTGTATATTGTGCTGTTCGTCATCTGAATGTATAAAAGCCCTTCACCTTCACCAGTCACAACATTCTTTACATGACTTTCATGCATATTCAAATTTATATTTATCTCTGGATTTTCAGAACAGGGAGTTACTTGAAAAACACCCACAGTTTGAATAAATATGTCATTTGGGTTAATTTCCTGGGCAAAGCTGCCATGGGATTTTCAGTGCTGGGTGCACAAACTTGCATAAATGGCACAAGGAAAATTAAGCATTTGTCTGCACCAGCTGCTGCTTCCCTTCCCTGCTTCTCTCCTTGTTCTCACACAGAATCCCATTGGGGTCAAATTAGATGAGGGCTAGATGAGCAGATAATCTTAGGTTTAACAGATTCACCTGTGACTCGGGAAACCTGTATTTTTAATCCAATATGTGTTATTAGCCTTTGCTGCAACTTGATCTATCACTTCATTTCAGTTTCTCTAGTTACCCTCTGTCTGTCTCATCTGATGAGTCTTTGCTGTTCAGTTTGCCTGAGGTAGTGTCATGACAGCCAGCCTGGTCTTGTTCCCCCAGAAAAGGTCTGCTGCTGCTCTGACCTGATTTATTTTAAACTCAGTCATTTGTGCACAGTGTTCCTCCTGTGTAAGACTGAGAGAACTTGCCTGTCCTGCACTGGGAACGCCAGAGAGGGCTCTGGGGGAGAAGCAACGACACTGTGACAAACCTGCCCCCATCCTCCCCGCAGAGTTATAGAGCTAACAGCCATAGTTTGCTGCTGTCATCCGCAGATGACTCAAAGCTAAGGCAGGATTAGTAAGCAGAGCTGCACTTCCCAACTAGCAATTTGAGGATTTTGCAGGCTTTTGTAGAAACGACCTCATGGTGACTTTTGAGGAATAATATATTATAAAAACACCAGGAGAAAAGTAATAATATAGGCTTGATTGGAGTAGAAGAAACTCCTCTGTATTGTATCATAACTTCCCAGGTCTCCTTTATTTCACTCATTGTCCTTAGAATTAAATGATACTCATTTAAAATTACTAGGTTCATGAAGCATAATGTAAAATTAAGGGGTATGTCAACTTAAAACACACAGTTCTCCATCAGAGCAATCAATTGGTGAAATTAGTCATTGTTTCATAAATTGAAAGCAAGTAAAATATATGTTTTCAATTGACAAAAATGTCACCAATATCCTTTAATTATTTTTCCAACGAAGTCATTAGTATTTTCTTTACTCTTACAAAGAGAGTTTTTTCATGGTATACTATTAGCTTGCAGATATCGCCACCTCTGCTTCCCAGGTTGACTCCTTCCCGTTTTGTGCTGAATAAATAGCACTAAAATGCAGCAATTAAGAATAAAGGCCACCCTCGGGCTGTACATGAGTGGCTCCAGATTTACCACAGCATGAATAAAAGCAGAATTGGGCCTACCTTTCTAACCAGGTTCAGATTATTTCCTTTTCTTATTTTGCTGGTGATTATCGTGGGACCATAATGAACCCAATCCATGCTCTTCAATCCAATGGTAGGAAGGAATAATTATTTTATATTTTCTTAATATTTCTTCAAGATTTAGGATGGTTTCAGTGGATCATTAGTTGCTGACTGCTCCAGATACACATAGATTGAAAAAATACACTTTAAAGAGAATGGTCTGCCACTGAGAACATCCATGGGCTAAGAACCTGCTCTGACTTAATGCCCACAAATTGTCACTCTGCAGTCAATTACCACTAAGCACAGGTCACGTGCGTTCAAGCAGCTATAACTCATTCATTGTGCTACTTGTGATCTGTAATATTGACTGACTGAGATAGAGCTTTTTGACCCTTCTACAGCCATTGTTAATGGAAATGAGATTTGACCCAGTGAAATTGGAGCTTCAGCTTGTGCTTTCAAAATTAATACAACCATATTTAATCCTACTGCCAAAAATCCAGCCAGAGATATGATTATAAGCTGTAGCCCACAGAGGAATTGCGCCTGATGCGAGAGACATGCTCAGAAACCTTCAAACAATGCAAATTTTCTTTTTAAAAATACTTTAAGCTTGAAATAACTCGTGAAACAGCTTGGTTTTACCAAATCCTAGAGCAGTGTCTGAGAGCGCCTTGCTGGGGTCTTTAGGAAGCAAAGCTAGCGGCACCACATACACTGAATCTCCATCCATGCTGTTTTACAAAGCAGAGATACATTTTAAATGTACCTGCTGCTGGGCACCGCAAAATCTGTGCATCAGTCCTTCAAGGCTGCCTGCAGAGACCTTACCTTTGTGCCGGGGTCTGTCTGCAGCAGCAAGTGCCATCAACGCTCCTTTGGACTGACAAGCCCCCGAGCTTTATGAAAGCTCCCACTTCTCCAGAGTCTAGGGAGGAGAGAAAGAGGAAATTGCTTCCATTGAACTTGGGAGAAATTAAAAAATTCAACTCAGAAACACTGTAATATTTCAGTTAATTCATTTAACCTGGGAACTGTAACAACCTAAAGATATCTGCATGGATGCCACGCGGGAGTAGTAGCTCATCACCAGTCACTCACAGCATGACCACATGTCCAAGGGCACGAATCCTTGCAGACATGCCTCTAGGAGTTCAAACCTCATCGAGAATCAATAGGTTTCAGGAGTCTAAGGCACTGGTATTTTGTCCTCTATAAACCATACTATTTTTTGGTCTATACTGTGAAATGCTTTAAATGAATACACATCAGCTAGGGGAATTCCATTCCTAGACTGCTTGAAGGGTCAGGACTCTTACTTCAAAATTAATTAGCGAACATTAATTACTCAACAACAGTCATGAAACATTTAAAAAGAAAAGGAATACCCAGAAATACCATTAGTAAATAAATTCCTGAGGAAATTATTTAATTAGTGTTTAATTACTATTAAAAAATGTATTAGTTGCTAAATATTAATTACATAAAGCACCATTTTTAAATTGCTGGTGCTATTCATGATTTAAATAACTACTTTTATCTATGTATTTATTTTCCAGTGTTAAGTGGGTCATTTCTCATTAAGAGTAGAACACAGCAAATGCTTTATACACGGGATTGATTGCTATTCTGCCTTGACCCCAGCTTCAAGCCTGGCATCTTAGATACCAAGACACAATTCTTAACCATTTGGAGTTAAAAAGCAGCTCTCTCATGTGACAGCAGAAAGTAGTTTCTGTCATCTATGCAAACCAATACTGCCCCTTGATTGAAGAAATGGGTACTGATTGTCCAAGATGTCCTGCATATTCAATAGCTGCTACAACAAATTACATCAAAGATCAGATCTGAGTTCAGGTCTCTTGCCAGTGATTTCTGCCCCTTTCAGAACTGGGATAACTTCACCAATAGCACCAGGAACCCTTTGCCCCCTGTACGACCAGCGCTTGGCCATGATAACACTCCTTTGATGGAGTGTTACAGTGAATAATAAAATAAATCATAGAACTACTTCAGTGAACAGTTTGGACGCTGAGAAAGTGGTTCTTATTTTATTTTAGTGTGTTAGCACTTTGTGAGGTGTTCTGATGATTCTCCTAATGCCATTTGTGTTCTGCTTAGGAACAGAGAAACAGTAATTTTCCCCAACTCTTTACATTGGGCAAATTATAAGGACAAATTGCAAAATAATTGCATTTAGTGCCAGATTATCCAAACCATTGGGAATAGCAGTGGAATACAGTGGTCACTGAGGAAAGAATATAATTCTTCAGTTTTCCAAAGGATATTTGATATTGCCTTAGGTCTCATTCCACCCTTCCATCTGGTTAAAGGTGTTACAGAGCAGCCTGACTCCTACTAGGTTTAATTACATTTCTTATCTCACAGATCTCCAAGTTATGATTTTTTCAGAATTCATTGCGATTTCAAGATGAAGCAGGAGAGAAAAAACAGTATTTGCTCATGACCCAGATTGCTCAGTTTAAAAAAAAAAACAAGTTCTCCTGCTGTTTTTTAATTGGAACCATCTGTTATTACATTTCTTTCCTGTAAAGAACAAAAAATTTAAACTCTGGTCTAGGTGTCATCTATATGTAGCATGAAAATTTAGTGCTATAAGTGGGGTGGAAAGGTGTTAGGAGAAGTTGCATCAGATATGCTAGGTATCAGCATAGTTATTAGAGACAAGGAAAAGCCTACACAAACCTTGTTAAAATTATAGAATAAAATTTTATCTTTTTCTTTTTCCTGATACCTTTTGCTGAAAATATTTGTGGGGTTTTGATTTCTTTTTTCATCCCTCCTCTAGTCAGGCAAAACCAAAACACTGTAAACCCCCTTTTCTTTTGGAGTTTGGAAACGTTCCAGTTAATTTTTTTTTTATATATTTCTAAGGATGAAGATTCTATAACTTCTCTGAGCATCCTGACCCAGGGCTGAACTGTGATTTTTTGTGCCTTATATCCAACCAGAATTTGTCTTGCTGCAATTTGTGTCCAGCTCCTCTCAAATCCTCGTAATTTGAGAATAGTCTGATTTAACTTCCTAATGGGTGGTTATAGAGAAGATGAGGACAGAAGATACTCCCCTTGGCCTTCTCCTCTGCAGGCTGAACAAAAACCTATCCTAGCACATCCAGGCCCTCAACCATCTTGGTGATTCTCCTCTGAAGTGCCTCCAGTTAGTCAACAACTTTTCTATACTGGGAAGACCCAAACTGGACATAGCACTCCAGATGTGGTCTCACAAGCACTGAACAGAGGGGATCAATCATTTGCCTTTGCCTTCTGGCTGACCTCTTGCAACATGACTTAATGCACAGTTAAAATTTCATAGCTGAAAGTAAGACTTGGCATACTCTATGCTAATCCCATTAAAAACAGAAAAAAAAAATTACCTGGGACCAGAGACTGAAAATATTACATTAACTTCTCAATTGTATATGAAATTGGACCACAAAGAGGTGTAAAAACAAGACAAGCTAAAAATGTATTCATTTTCAGATCAGGAAATATCAATGCAAGCAAATTCCATCCCAGAATACAAAGATGTAATCATCTGTGGTGGTTTACAGCTAGTATCTCATTGCTACTTCTGAAACAGTATTATTGTTCATTTCCTTTTTTCATCTCTATTTCCCCTGGAGATGATCATGCACTAACATTGGGGCCACTGAAGAGGAACAGGGGGAGGCATCATCCTGTAGATCAAGTGAATTAAATTATTAATAAGGAAAAAAAGGTTCCTGTATCCATCAATAGGAAACATTTAAAAAATAACTTCAAGTTTAATTTTGCTTGTATTGGAGAACCATATAGTTACAGATTTGCTATTAGATAATATCTATGATCACCTAACATTCCTTATCTTAAGATCTTTTCCTTTCTAGTCTCATCAGCAGGGTATTACTGAATTTAAAAAAAATACATTATATATATGAAATTATTATGCAAGTATATTCTGTTTCAAAAGCCCTTTACGAAACATCTACCCTAGGCCAGCAAAGAACCAGCACAGGTCTGACAGGGTACATTTTCTGGGGTCCTGCATTACAATAATTTATAATGTGCTTTCACCAGTTTAAAAAAAAAAAAAAAAAGCACTACATTGGTTTTGCTTCCTAAGTATCCTGCCAAACTTCGTATTTTGGGGTATTACAAATCTGAAGTATTTTAAAATATTAACTTTCCTGCAGCCAGCCAAGGCATGCTCTGAAGTAAGACAGCGTTCCTATTGACATATCACTGACAGCAGACAGCTGTTAGGATTTTTTTGCCCAAAAATGTTTGATGTCTTTATAATGATACCTGTTTTTTCCACTGACAATGGCAATAAAAGTCAGTTACAGTATTTCTTCTTCTTTCCTGACTCTCTTTGAAATGCTGAGTAGAACAAATATTTCTTTGTCAGAAGGCAGAATCACTGAAAATAGTAAGGCAGAAGCAGCCACAAAATGGAATATTCATAAGGTGTTTGCATTTGACACCATGTAAATTGCTCTTAGTATTACTGCTTTTAAACACCAAAGTATTTTGGATCAGCCTGTCATTCATTTCCCAATTCCACATAAAAATAATTATATGGATTGAATAGTAATGTTCAGACTACTTTTTTTTTTTTTCTCCCTGCATGGAAAGAAAAAGAATTCATGAAATATGATGTCCATCATATCCCCCACTTTTTAGGAAGTTTAAAACAGAACTTCAGTGTATGTGTCCTAATGAAAATCTCCTGACAATATTCTGTTCAGGAAGAATCACCTTCATCCAGCTTTAAACACTTAAGTGAGGCAACTAAGTGTGAAACCTAGATGCCTGAAGCAAGCTGCGTAGTTAATGATGAGAGATGGGTACCCCTATGTTGTGATTCATTTAAAATACCACCTCATTTAAAATATGCATCTAAAGTCAGATAAATAAATCTGTATCATAAAGCTCTGTATGTATAAGAAAGATCAGGAGTAGGGTTAGAAGCAAAAGGGGACAATTGTTGACCATGCTTCCTACCTTATACCCCTGGCAATATCTCAGGATAAAACATTCCCACTGACTGTCTCTCCTACTTATCTCAGATTCAGCTTTAGATGAGCATTTTTTCATTAATGCGGCTGAAAAGTTTTACCCACCCCTAATAGATAGCACAGGGTGTTGGCAAAATAATTTTAGAACACAGTGGACAGAAATGCATTAGTAGCAACACCAAAGATATTAAAGCAAAAGCAAAACGATGAGATGAACTCCAGTCTTGGTGTTTCCAAACACAGATTTATAGTTTCATCTCTGGCCTAACTTCTTTCTGAATGCCAGTTATATTATTTGCAGACTAGCTCTGGGAAAAACAGAAATATCATATTTGGAAAAACTACAGCACAGGGAGATTAAGGTCACGGACTTCGAAATAGTTAGATAATTCTGGTCCCTTGTTTCTAGATTCAGTTTATTGGATTCAGCTTCCACAATGGAGGCACCTAAAAAAATGATAATCTTAAAAATGTGTCCTAAGTGGCTTTCCGTGGTGATGTAGGAAATCTTTCATAACCCCTAACATGGAACCCAAATCTCCTTACTGCCTACACACCAATAGTCAAAACATGATAAAAAGTAGAACAACCGACACTGCTGTATTTATTTGTTTAGCTCAATATAGCTTTTGGGGTTCTCTATTTGGAAGGTCGTTTCTGAAGAGCTCCTAAAACATTTTGGCTTTTAAGTCATACCTCTCCTTTACTTACGTGTTAAAGGGCAATTATCTACTAACTGTATCATATTCCCAATTTGCTAAGATGAGCTGCACAACGTGCTTCTCTCTCATCTGCTCTTCTACTCAGCCTTTGAGGGCCACCCTGGAATTTGATTTGGTGTTAAGGGTGTGACCTGTGTTAAGGCTTGTTGGTAACTTTGCTCAGATTTCCAAATCAGAGTCCCAAAGACCTGGCATTACAGTCCTGCATTATTCCCATGACTCTGCCTGTTGATCAGCAACAAAGTGAGCCAAAAGGCACATACTGACTTAAAAGCTAGTAATTGGAACAAGAGTTCATTTTGTTTTCATCTCCCCTTACCTTGTAATAATTTGTAGGGCACAACTGGGTTTTATGCCTTGTCTCTTCATTTGCCCGGAAGCTACTCTCAGAAAAAATACGTCAGAAACCAGACTCTGGGCTCAGCCACACCATTAAGATCTATATGCCAAGACCACTATGCATTTTCCTTAATAAGAGACTAAAGACAAAGCATAATCTTGGAACAAACATCTACTTCTTTCGCTGGGGTCCACAGAAATCCCTCTTCATGTAGTTCTCCAGACACTGCTCCCTGAAGCCCTGTGGAGCTCCTGGGCCAGTTCTGTGGCAGTTGTTAACAACAAAAGGAATAATAACATGTCAAGAAGGACTTTTAGGTCATGGACCATGCTCCCTGTAAAATCAACTAGGCAACTGAATGAAAAAAAAAAAAATCCTTCCGGGGACCTATTCAACCTATGAGACACCTAAATTACAGGATGTTGGCCCTTATGGATGACACCCTTAGTGGGACAAAATGCTTTTAGCTACACTGCTGGAAATCCAGGGTCAC